>NC_140166.1:215942220-216002220 GCF_963971535.1 Notolepis coatsorum
CTGGTCTTTGCTGGTATAACATGCATTATGCTGGTCTAGCTGGTATAACATGCATGATGCTGGTCTAGCTGGTGACCAGCTAAGCTGGTTTTTGCTGGTTTTTTCTAGCAGGGTACCCCCTCCTGAACAGGCTCCAAATACCATAATATAGTACAGGTTAATATAGTGTATTGTATTTACGATATATGTACTGTATTGCTTTATTCTGTGTAATATATAACATACTATGCTTTCAATGTGTTCTGAGGTTATTTTGTGTAATAGTGCTGTCGTCGACGAAAAATTAATTCTTACTTTGATTAATAGTCATAGGACTTCATTGACTAATCCCAGATCCTCCCACGTGCAATCATGCAAATATCTAGCGCTTATACCAGAGATGTGCTTAAATAATGTTTCATGAAGATAACAGAAAAATGGGGGGGGGGGGGGAAGAGGAGGCAGGAGGAGAGAGAGGGATAGTGACCTGTCATTATATAGTTCGCTGGGAAGGACAGGCCAAGCACAAGTGCAACCCTCGTCCACAAATGTGCGGTTGCTCCTAGAGAAGCCAGCATAAACCATGCAGCCTCATTCCAATGTTGGTTAGTGCTGGTGTGATGCTGGTTCAGCTGGTGGACCAGCATGGATCAGCACCAACACACAACCTATGCTGGTCTTTGCTGGTATAACCAGCATGCATTATGCTGGTCTTTGCTGGTATAACCAGCATGCATTATGCTGGTCTACTGTAGCTGGTATAACATGCATTATGCTGGTCTTTGCTGGTATAACCATCATGCATTATGCTGGTCTTTGCTGGTATAACCAGCATGCATTATGCTGGTCTTTGCTGGTATAACCAGCATGCATTATGCTGGTCTACTGTAGCTGGTATAACATGCATTATGCTGGTCTTTACTGGTATAACCATCATGCATTATGCTGGTCTTTGCTGGTATAACATGCATTATGCTGGTCTTTGCTGGTATAACCATCATGCATTATGCTGGTCTTTGCTGGTATAACATGCATTATGCTGGTCTTGGTATAACATGCATTATGCTGGTCTTTGCTGGTATAACATACATTATGCTGGTCTTGGTATAACATGCATGATGCTGGTCTAGCTGGTGACCAGCTAAGCTGTTTTTTGCTGGTTTTTCTAGCAGGGTACCGCCTCCTGAACAGGCTCCAAATACCATAATATAGTACAGGTTAATATAGTGTATTGTATTTACGATATATGTACTGTATTGCTTTATTCTGTGTAATATATAACATACTATGCTTTCAATGTGTTCTGAGGTTATTTTGTGTAATAGTGCTGTCGTCGACGAAAAATAAATTCTTACTTTGATTAATAGTCATAGGACTTCATTGACTAATCCCAGATCCTCCCACGTGCAAATCATGCAAATATGAGCGCTTATACCAGAGATGTGCTTAAATAATGTTTCATGAAGATAACAGAAAAATACCAAATGCATAGCCTTTCGTAATCCAGTCACTTTTAGGTGTTATCTGTAGTAAAACAAACTAATTAAACCAGTAGCATTATTATTAAACCCTGCCTTCCGTAATTATTTTCCTGCTGTGAATGATAAGAAACATGTGTTTGAAAAATGCCCACGCTGCCTGCCTCTGGTCAGTGTGATGGTGATGTCATCAGGGGCTCTGGTCAGTGTGATGGTGATGGGTCAGTCCTCAGGGCCTCTGGTCAGTGTGATGGTGATGGGTCAGTCCTCAGGGCCTCTGGTCAGTGTGATGGTGATGGGTCAGTCCTCAGGGGCTCTGGTCAGTGTGATGGTGATGTCATCAGGGGCTCTGGTCAGTGTGATGGTGATAGGTCAGTCATCAGGGCCTCTGGTCAGTGTGGTGATGATGTCATCAGGGGCTCTGGTCAGTGTGATGGTGATGGGTCAGTCAGTCCTCAGGGCCTCTGGTCAGTGTGATGGTGATGGGTCAGTCCTCAGGGGCTCTGGTCAGTGTGATGGTGATGGGTCAGTCAGTCATCAGGGCCTCCGGTCAGTGTGATGGTGATGGTGATGTCATCAGGGCCTCTGGTCAGTGTGATGGTGATGGGTCAGTCAGTCCTCAGGGCCTCTGGTCAGTGTGATGGTGATGGGTCAGTCATCAGGGCCTCCGGTCAGTGTGATGGTGATGGGTCAGTCATCAGGGCCTCTGGTCAGTGTGATGGTGATGGGTCAGTCCTCAGGGGCTCTGGTCAGTGTGATGGTGATGGGTCAGTCATCAGGGCCTCTGGTCAGTGTGATGGTGATGGGTCAGTCCTCAGGGCCTCCGGTCAGTGTGATGGTGATGGGTCAGTCATCAGGGCCTCTGGTCAGTGTGATGGTGATGGGTCACTCATCAGGGCCTCCGGTCAGTGTGATGGTGATGGGTCAGTCCTCAGGGCCTCCGGTCAGTGTGATGGTGATGGGTCAGTCCTCAGGGGCTCTGGTCAGTGTGATGTGTGTTCTGTTAAAGCACTTGACTCGACTAAAAACACTTGAAATGAAAAAAAAAAAAGCCTTTCACTAACTAGTATGCACTCTGCTACTAAGGAATCTATCTTGCCTATATTACTACCTACTATCCCAGTGAGCAAAAGCCGTCTTTTCAACCAAGCGTTTTTCATAGCTCTCGTATAACCGGGCCAAATCGTGTTTTTTTGGAGACGTATTTTAAACTATGTACTAAGTATATTATTTCAATGCATTCACATCTGAAAATATTATCAATATGGACAGAGGCATCCTGCAAACGCACCTACAAATATATGAGCACGATATTTTCGAAGATTTTATGTGACGTCTATCCATCGCTCGCATTCAGCCCAGGATAATCTTGTCTAAGCTAAGACGTATTTTAAACTATGCACTAAGTATATTATTTCAATGCATTCATATCTGAAAATATTATCAATATGCACAGAATCTCCGAATCTCAGTGACCCAGATGTCCTGAGGTGCGTGAATTTAGCGAGGTGAGTGTAAATGGGGAAGCCCGTGAGTCTGCTGTGAATGAATGAATGAATGAAAACTTTATTTAACAGATTGCAGAATGGGTACAATACAGTACGGCTCAATAACATAATAAGTCATGCAGATGCGGTTTGCCATTTGATCAGCAGGTGGCGCTGATAGTGCTGGGAAACCTGACTGATCACATTCCTGCCTGATTAAATAACATGTCTGTCCGTTCTTCTGACCGTGTGTGTGTGTGTGTGTGTGTGTGTGTGTGTGTGTGTGTGTGTGTGTGTGTGTGTGTGTTTGTGTTAGGGTTTTGATTGATTGATTGAAAAGTTTATTAACAGATTGCAGAATGGGTACAGTACAGTACATCTCAATACATACAATTGTTAAGGGGATGCAGACCAGAGAAAGACTTTCGTCTTGTTTACATCAGGGTCCCCCATTTTCAATTCATCATAACATATATGACATACATGACATACAGATAGACAGTACCAGATGTGACCAGGGTGACCAGATACAAAAAGTCCAAAAGCAGGACAACAGTAAGATTTTGGTGGGACAAAGTGGGACAGATAATAATGTAATTTTTTTTATTATAATAACTCGTCTTCACCGAATAGATAAAGGTTAAATCTAAATAAATACAAATTAAATACAGAATTATATCTCTCCACATTCATCTTGGCACTGGCAGCCGGCTTGTTACCACCTAACATCTGTTTTAAATATTCAAACTTTATCACTTGACAGGAATGTCTTGTGTTCGATATTTTTTTTTTGCTTCAAAAAGAGGGACATCCTCTCAATATGTGGGACGCGGTCTCAAATGGTGGGACAGTACAACCAAAAGGGGGACACCTGGTCACCCTAGTGTGTGTGTGTGTGTGTGTGTGTGTGTGTCTATCCATAGCTCTCATTTAGCCCAGGAGAATCTTGTCTAAGCTTAGACGTCTACCAAACGTTCACTTTTCACCCCATTTTAGACATTGTTTAAACGTCTAAGCTTAGACGTTCAAAACACGTCTAATCTTAGACGTCTACCAAACTTTCACTTTTCACCCCACTTTAGACTGATTTTAGACGTCTATGTCATGACGTTGAAACAACGTCTAAGCTTAGACGTTCAAAACACGTCTAAGCTTAGACGTCTACCAAACTTTCACTTTTCACCCCACTTTAGACTGATCTTAGACGTCTATGTCATGACGTTGAAACAACGTCTAAGCTTAGACGTTCAAAACACGTCTAAGTTTAGACGTTCGAAACACGTCTAGAATAGACGTCTACCAAACTTTCACTTTTCACCCCATTCTAGACTGATTTTAAACGTCTAAGCTTAGACGTTCAAAACACGTCTAAGCTTAGACGTTAAAAACACGTCTAAGCTTAGACCTTCAAAACACGTCTAAGCTTAGACGTTCAAAACACGTCTAGAATAGACGTCTACCAAACTTTCACTTTTCACCCCATTCTAGACCGATTTTAGCCTATAGCCTTGATTGACATTTTTTATTAACAGATTGCAGAATGGGTACAGTACAGTACAGCTCAATACACACAATTGTTAACCCTTTCACTGCCACACTACCAAACGGTTAACCCTTTCACTGCGACAATACACAGTATGTTAACCCTTTCACTGCATATATGTAGTATCCTCAAGAATATGTGCATAATCTTGTGTAATTTTTGCAATTGTACATATCTAATTTAAATTATTAGAAGCATTATGGTAAACTTTATATTACCAGCTATACGTTAATATAATTAACCAAGTTCACATTGTGAGATGGAGAGTTCAGTGTTCTGATGGCCTGGGGGAAGAAGCTGAGCCGGAGTGTCTCTGTTCTCGTAGTGTGTGTACGGCGTTTGCCTGACTGCAGCAGCTTGAACAGGCTGTTGTTGGGGTGGTGGGGGGTGTTTAATTATTCTGCAGGCTCTGGATTTGCACCTCCTGTTATATAAGACCTGCAGGGGTGGTAGTGCAATACCCGTAGTACGCTCTGCTGAGCGCACCATTCTCTGGAGTGCCTTCCTGTCCTGTGCCGTGCTGTTTCCAAACCAGGCAGTGATGTTTCCAGTCAGAATGCTCTCTACAGCCCCGGAATAGAAGGAGTGGAGTATCTTCCCAGATACTTTGAACTTCCTTAACTGTCTCAGGTGATAGAGGCGCTGTTTAGCCTTTTTCACCACATAATATATGTGTGTTGACCATGTCAGGTCCTCTGTGATGTGGACTCCCAGGTACTTGAAACTGCTCACCCTGCTCACCCTCTTCTTGGACCTAGTAAGGTTTCGTCGATAATCCAATGTACAGTTACCCCCCCCCCCCACCTACCCCCCCCTCCTCCAATGTACATTTTCTTCGTCAAATGTATATACCGGTACTCTCTCTTTTTTGTTTAACTCTTTTTGTACCACAAACAGTACTGTATTTGTAAATCTGGTATGTCATAAATCCAATCTCCCCCCAATCCCATTCAATCTATTTGGCTGCAGCTCAAATGTATTCCCTTGCCCCAGTTTGCCTTTTATGTCTCTGTCTGTGTTTTGTGTATTTGTATATTTGTTTTTGTTTTGCTGCCATTTTGGCCAGGTCTTGCTCGAAAAAGAGATCTTTGATCTCAAGTGACTACCTGGTAAAATAAAGGTAAAATAAAAAAATGTATGTCACCCCCCCCCCCCCACCCCCCCCCACCTACCCAATCCAATGTACAGTTTCTATGTCAAATGTATATACTTTTTTTTCTGGACTCTTTTTGTATCACAAACAGTACTGTATTTGCAAATCTGGTATGTCATAAATATATAGATGTAGCAGTACTGTCTATCTGTATGTCATGTATGTCATATATGTTACGATGAATTGAAAATGGGGGACCCTGATGTAAACAAGATGAAAGTCTTTCTCTGGTCTGCATCCCCTTAACAATTGTATGTATTGAGCTGTACTGTACTGTACCCATTCTGCAATCTGTTAATAAAGTTTTCAATCAATCAATCAATCAATATTATGTTATGATGAATTGAAAATGGGGGACCCTGATGTAAACAAGATGAAAGTCTTTCTCTGGTCTGCATCCCCTTCTGCAATCTGTTAATAAACTTTTCAATCAATCAATCAATCAATCAATGAGTGGTGCTGAGAGGGAGGGGGCAACGCGGAAGTCTCGCGTAATCGCACGAGTGTCGCCCGTTTGAACACGGGTTGGAAACCCCGTCGTTCACTTCCTTCCACCCTGGTTCCTTCGCTGCCTGTTGGCTGTCCACAAGCAAGGTAAATGTCTCTATTATTTTAATAAAATGTGGCCAAGCCCATTACTATTCCCTCTCGAAACGTAACCGGGTTGACTACTATATATGTAATGGCATGTGTAGTTGGTTCATACGAGTGTACGTGCTTGTATTTCTATCGTTGACTTCGTTTGCAAATTTTAACGTTCGCTATGCAGACGAGCAGGGCCGCATTAACGACGGCCGCGGCCCGTGGGCCTTTAGTGACGAGCTTTTTTTTTTATAATAATAATAATGCAATAAAAGTCTGAAAATGAAGGGATTATGTCCATGAGTGTAATTTTTAGAAATTAAGGCCTGCCTCTTATATAAGCCTCTCTAATAAAGGCCTGGTGCTCTTTGCAGCTGAGGTAAATAGAAGACCCGTCCTATATTTGAGGATTTACGGTAAATCAAGATGTTCAATTATCTTAAGGTACAATACCTGAAATGAAAATGTGTGTGTGTTTCCAGCCAACCAGGTAACATGGCAGAAAAAAAAAAGAATACAGACATCGGAGCATTTTTCAGTACACCAAAACGCAAAGTAAGAACCCTAGTAGCCTAATAGCTCAAAGACTTAAAGGGCGGGCTCCACAAATAATGGATTGCACAGTGTTAATTGCACCCTTACTTACAATTCATTATGAATTGTAAATGGGGGACCCTGATGTAAACAAAACAAAAGTCTTTCTCTAGTCTGCAACCCCTTAACAATTGTGTGTATTGAGCCGTACTATATTGTACCCATTCTGCAATATGTTAATAACATTTTTAATCAATCAATAACAGATTGCAGAATGGGTACAGTACGGCTCAATACACACAATTGTTAAGGGGATGCAGACCAGAGAAAGACTTTCGTCTTGTTTACATCAGGGTTCCCCATTTTCAATTCATAATGAATTGTAAGTAAGGGTGCAATAGAAATGTTTCATAATGATGTTCAGTGTATTCATACGTGTATTGCTCTCCTTAATGTAGAATGATATGGTGACTGTACAGACTCAGGAAGGAGAGAAAGAGACCCAAGAGTTACAGGTAATGGAAATATCAGACAGTCAGCTTAAAGTGTAGGATAACATAACAAATTAAGACACAAATACTTGGATTATATATCCCCCCTCTCTCCCTTTCTTTACAGAGTAGCATAAAGATTGTGTATTCAAACCGGTTCAGTGTATTCATAAGTGTATTGCTCTCCTTAATGTAGAATGATATGGTGACTGTGCAGACTCAGGGAGGAGGCAGAGAAGGAGAGAAAGAGACCCAAGAGTTACAGGTAATGGAAATATCAGACAGCTTAAAGTGTAGGATAACATAACAAATTAAGACACAAAATAGGCTATATTTACAGCAGACCCTGTTATTGTTCCTTGTTGGTATTTTTTCTCTCTTTCTTATTAAAAACTTGGCCTATTTGAAAGGAGATTGATTTAAATTATGCTGTGACCTGCTGCCAATATCCTGTGTAACTAAATCGAATATACTTGTATTGAGAAGACACTTGTACGTTAGTCTAGAGGTCAAATACTTATGTTAATCCCTATTTAAAATGTAACGTTCTGTTGCATGTGTCCAGATGCCGGGCGTCAGTGAAAGATGTCAACCTACAGGAGTTTGTTCGTGCCCTGGCGGCCTTCCTGAAAAAGTGAGTTGACTTAATTAATTTCCTCCAAGGGTGTGACAGTCACACTATTAAAAGAATATAAAAAAGCATATTCCACAGTTATGATACATTTCTTCGGTCACCAGGTCAGGAAAGCTGAAGGTGCCAGACTGGGTGGACCTGGTCAAGCTGGCTAAACACAAGGAGCTGGCCCCTAATGATGAGAACTGGTTCTACACCAGAGCTGGTAAATTGTGACATCATCCCACCATCTCTTGTTTCCACTGCTGTTGGTATTAGTTGCGTTGATTAACGCAACTAGTGTTAGCTGTAACATTTGATGGCTGACGTAGCAGCTCTAATGTTTGCAGGGCTGTACACTGCGACGAGATGATTGCAAATTGCCTATTAATTTGGCCGTTGCGAGTGAAAAATAATATCTGGGAGCAACGTTGTGAGTAGTGATTTCAACCTTCATTGGCATTTCACTCCTAAATTAATCAATACAAATTGGATAAAAAAAATTGTAAAACTTTAGCCTACAACCAAGGCTGTACAGTGCGACACAATGTCGTGGTGCTATGAAAATTGTCGTTGAGCTGAGCTCTCATCAAAATCAATGGAGGACTTTCAGGAAAGTAAAAAACACATAGCGCTTGCCGATTGGTGCTAAGAACAGCAGGGCGGGTGCAAGCGATGTGACGTAATTGGCAGACTCGACTGTCAATCAAAATTATTCTGTTGCCGGCTGAATGATTGAATGAATGAAAACGTTATTAACGATTGCAGAATGGGTACAATACAGTACAGCTCAATACAACAACAGTGGACTGGAGGATGAAGACTAGAAAAAGACTTTCGGCTTTTTTACATAAGGGTCTTCTATTTTCAATTCATCAAAACATTTAGAGACATACAAATATACAATAGTTTCATAAAAATGCTATTTATTGATTGATTGATTTAAAACTTTATTAACATATTGCAGAATGGGTACAGTACAGCTCAATACATACAATTGTTAAGGGCATGCAGACCAGAGAAAGACTTTCGTCTTGTTTACACCAGGGTCCCCCATAAACGCACCCGTGTATTGAAGCTTCTGTAGCATGTCACAGAAATATTCTGTACTTGTTTCAGATGTACCCCAGACAAGGCCCACTCCCAGGAGAGACAAATTTCCTCTGCCTGAAAAGACTAAGATTATAAATAGAATTTACCATATTATAAGTTATTGCTGGTGTAAACATTCTTACAGTTGGGTAAAAATGCCTAGACACTGGTGACCGTTGTTTCAACAACTAACAGTGATAAAATCTTAGCATGTAATTTGAGTTTATTCCTCTGTGAAGTATGGGAGAATACATTAAAACGCCCTCAGTCACAAACGGTTTGAGTTGTTTTGCACAATATTTGTGGTTATTTGAAGTACGGAATGTTTTCACTACATTTAACTAATAATTGTCATTTATATCAGGGTTCCAGAGAAAAGTGATGGAGACCCTCCTGGAAATCAAGGATGATATCAAAAAACTCCACAAAGAAATTCATCCGGATGGGAGGGTCGACATACACCCCTGCCAGACAGAGGAGGCGTTGAACCTGCTTGAGGAGGACCTTGGGAGGGCGGACATCAGGAAAAAAATGGTGACTTTTAAATCTTTTCCTAGGATAGGGATTACTGACTCATATGTTCAAAGGATTTAAATTGTATTGTACATGATGTTACATTAATATACATGTAATTTGGTTTTTTCTTATTCAGATATCCACATTGACGGGGATCGGGGGAAAGAGTGTCCGCGACTGCACTAACAAGATGATGGACAGGTATTTATATGCATGTACAAAGATGCAGGTTGAGGCAGGCAGGCATGCGTTCTCACTTTCTGTGTTTATGTTTGGAAAGACCAGATTAAGTCAGACGCGTATATTATATCGATAGTAAATGTACTGAGGATGGACAGATGATGTTGACATTTAAACAAAAAATACAATGCATAATAAATGTGTTCATGATCATCATGCAACAAAAAACAATGGGAGGAAGGGGTTTTATGAAACTGGTGATACACTTGTAGTCCTAGTACAGCTTTTCCCTTCAATTTGTATTTGTTTTGACTAGTCACTTGTTGAATTGCTTGAATTATTAATGTCATGACTTTCTCTTAGAGACTCATGACAAATGCAGTCATGTCCCGTTTTAATTTAAAAGGGTGGTCTACGAGACAAGTGGGCCTTTAAGGAGACTGCCCTCTACCGTGTATGTTGGAACGGATAACGGAATTTAAAAAATGTCTAGAGGCAGAGAGCAGAGGAGAGATAGGAGAGGTATTGTATTTCATGACTGTTGGGAACTAGGCTTAATGTAGCACCTACTTCCACGGATGAAGCTAAGCTAGGCTAACGGTCCAGGTGTTCCCTAAGCCTAATGCAATGCATGCATGTCTAACTCCAGGGAAGATGTTTAATAAGCTAATTTCCCAAAATGTTGGGAGTGTTCCTTTAAGTTGCCTTAATGTTCAAAGGCTTAACCTGTTACAGTATATTTATGTAAATATATATATAAATGTGCGAATTGGCTATAATAAGGTAATTTATACGCCTCCTATTCTATAATAATATTTCTAATGGCATTGGTCCGGATGGGAGAATTCAGTACTGTATCTACAGAACCTTCGGTTTAATCATCTTCCCTTTATTAATTTCCTTAGATTTTTTTGTACACATGATCTCAAGAAGGTACTGAACGAGATCAGTGGCAGTTTTTAATGTTTGGTCATTATTAGCATGGTGTTATTCACTGTCAAATATGCAAAGAAAAATCTTACATATTCTCCTTTCTTCACAATTTAAGCAAGCCTAGTAATAGACACAATATTTCTGACACTGTGACTACGTTCCCTGAGGTCCATAGATGTCCCTAGATACCAAGAATATGCAAATGTCCTTGTAGAAGTGGAGCAATATTTTATTTACCTAGTTGCCTTAATGTTCAAAGGCTTAACCTGTTACAGTATATTTATGTAGCTAATATATGTAAATATATATATATATATATAAATGTGCGAATTGGCTATAATAAGGTAATTTATACGCCTCCTATTCTATAATATTTCTTTCTTTATTGGTCTTTTTCCCCCTCCATTTTTCCTCCGATTTTCTCCCATCCCAATGTTAGTCGTATGCCAATTCCCAGTCCCTTCCTGGTCGCTGCGCACTTACCCCCCACAGTCAGATCATCTGGGAGAGTGGAGGCTACCACGTGCTTCCTCCGACACACGTCCAGCCAATCACCGCTTCTTTTCACCTGGCAGCGCGGATTCTCATTGAGAGGGCGTAGCGTGTGGGAGGACCACACTATCCCCCTCACGTCCAATCCGCGCTTAGCAGGCGCCCCGACCGAACTGTAGGAGTCGCTGTTTACAACGACCCGGACCCACCCCGCCAGCTTCTCCCACCCTCTGATACAGCCAATTGTATCAGTGCAGACGGCCAGCCAAGCTGGTGACAACCCCGGAGCTGTGAGCTGGATTCGAACAGGCAAATCCAGCTCAGCTCCGGGGCTGGTGACGAACGCAATCTCCGCTCGGCCACCTAACCGCCTTATTCTATAATATTTCTAATGGCATTGGTCCGGATGGGAGAATTCAGTACTGTATCTACAGAACCTTCGGTTTAATCATATTCCCTTTATTAATTTCCTTAGACTTTTTTGTACACATGATCTCAAGAAGGTACTGAACGAGATCAGTGGCAGTTTTTAATGTTTGGTCATTATTAGCATGGTGTTATTCACTGTCAAAGATGCAAAGAAAAATCTTAATTCATATTCTCATTTCTTCACAATTTAAGCAAGCCTAGTAATAGACACAATATTTCCGGGGGTCATCCCTACTGCTGTAACCTACTAATGCTTACCACTTGTATCTATTGCTATGTCCGCCCATCACAATCACGTGAGTTGTATTAACGCCTGTCCCGTCTCCCTGTCAGTGGCTGTCCAGGAGTGTTGGACGTCCCGTGCTGAAGACCGGGAGGATGCGACCCCCTCTGCGCCTCTCCGGCTGTCTCGAAGTGCCGAAGACTGGGAGGATGCAACCCTCTCTGCGCCGCCCCTTAGCTCAAATAGATCCGCTATCAGCTCTATCTTTAATCTTCAAAATGTTCAGTTGCTATGTATGTGTGTTGGGCCAGCCTTTAGTATTTTAAAATAAAAAGAAATTATAAAAACTGCTAACTTTTGACTATTCCATGTTATTGATGTGTTAATGTTTAAACAATGCATTTTCAACGCTCATGCTTTAATGTAAAGTTTGGTAGACGTCTATGTCATGACGTTGAAACAACGTCTAGGCTTAGACGTTCAAAACATGTCTAAGCTTAGACGTTAAAAACACGTCTGGAATAGACGTCTACCAAACTTTCACTTTTCACCCCATTCTAGACTGATTTTAGACGTCTATGTCATGACGTTGAAACAACGTCTAAACATAGACGTTCAAAACACGTCTAAGCTTAGACGTTAAAAACACGTCTGGAATAGACGTCTACCAAACTTTCACTTTTCACCCCATTCTAGACTGATTTTAGACGTCTATGTCATGACGTTGAAACAACGTCTAAACATAGACGTTCAAAAAACGTCTAAGCTTAGACGTTAAAAACACGTCTGGAATAGACGTCTACCAAACTTTCACTTTTCACCCCATTCTAGACTGATTTTAGACGTCTATGTCATGACGTTGAAACAACGTCTAAACATAGACGTTCAAAACACGTCTAAGCTTAGACGTTGAAAACACGTCTGGAATAGACGTCTACCAAACTTTCACTTTTCACCCCATTCTAGACCGACTTTAGCCTAGACGTCTATGGGCCATTTAGACGTCTTTTAAACGTCTATTCAACGTAAAATTGCTCAGAGGGATACTAATATACACTCAAGTCTGTAGCACTCAAGTTCGACACCGTTTCACGAACAACGACTTGTTGTACAGAACTTGTAAGTCGCTTTGGATAAAAGCGTTCAGCTAAATGACTAAATGTAAATGTTAATCTCTCTCTCTCTCAGGCCTTATCAGCCTAATTACCATTGACAAATAACTAAACCGGGCTATTTGAGGGAGGATGAAGCACGGCAGTCTCTCTCTCATCAGCACAGTGTTTTTAAGCAGTGTCACTAACTCACTCACTAAATCAATCAGTCACTCACTCAGTCACACTTAGCCGCTCTGTCCTCCAGTGACTCACAAGCGTTAGGTTTGACATCGACGTCAATCACACGTCCACACAACGCGGACACGGGGCACCCAGAGCTAAACCCCTGCTAGGAAAACATTACATTACAGGCGGAACACCATTACTGACACACTGGGCCTTGTTTATAGGTTGGCTAACTGACATTCTGAGCAGTGTTTATACTGTACGTTACCTAAGTAGTTAAGTTACTGACATTCTGAGCCGCGTTTATACGTTACCTAAGTAGTTAAGTTACTGACATTCTGAGCCGTGTTTATACATAGCATGCATCTTCGTTGAAAAATAACCAAATATGACTCTCAGTGAAATGTAAGTGTCTTAGGCCAGGGCACCTTCGCTATTTTGGACATTAGGATCTATTTTCCGTCTGTCACTTGCTTTAGTGGTGAGTCGGGAGTTCTACAGTAACGATACAGTAGCTACAGTAGCTAACGTCATCCCGGTTCATACGGTAGTACTGTATATTTGTATGTCTAAATGTCTTGATGAATTGAACGTTCATTTAAGTACCTGTGTTATTCAGTACATTACAATTAAACTCCTTCAACTTGAACCTGTGTGAAATGTGTATTCAGAGCAGATCAGTATCCTAATGACTTTAGTTTTATGCCCCCGGCGATAAGGTGTTTTGCGAATTCTGTCAACGTATCGTGCATATACGCTACTTGCTATAGGCAAAACGATTGAATACAGCTGTGAAACGGGCCATAACGTACGTGTTATTAACCATACTGTACATTTCAATCATATCGCCTTCTATCTACACCAACAACACAGCATTGGAGCGCACCGCTGTGTGTGTGTGTGTGTGTCATAGAGCGTTGCACACTACAGACATGCACATATTATTTTGTAATGTAATGATTTTCTGTTGATTATTTAACTTTAGTACAGTAATTGTGTGGTATTTTCGATTAACATGCGTTTTTTATGGATAATCAGCTGAGATGTACTGTATTATTATTTATGCTGAGACAACCTAGCATGCTGGCCCGAAGACCCGCCTACTCTGCTCTCTGATTCGCAGACACACAGACAGTGGCTCCAGTCATGGCGGCGAGCCGAGTCGTTGGACGGGTCGATGTTTGAAAAATAACCGTGATGCATGGAGCACATTTGTATCAAAAACACTTTACCTTGTGATCCCCAACCTGCAATATTAACAATGCTGGTACAATTTTCTAAAGACTGAGGTCGTACACAAAACAGTTCAGTGGATAGTATAATGACAAAAATAATAATAATTGATCAAGATAGTTAATCAATCAAAACACTACACCATCCCCTTAATTTGGAATAATGTCAAAAAATGTATGCATTACTATATTTCATCACAATATAATAGATATAGCTAGGCTACTGACATTGTCATTGTGATAATGTCAGTAGTATAGCTAGCTATATCTATTGTTTACACTTGAAATGTGTATTTTTATTTTGTGTGCATTTTTATTTTGTCAAAATATTATTTGTAAAATCGAACTGTATTACTGAGTTGCAGGCATAGCTGTCAACATTGGCAGGAGAAAAAACGTGCACGTTTTAGCCCCGCCCCCTCCCACCCGGCTCCGCCCCCTCCCGGCCCCGCCCCCTTCCAATGGAGCTGCCTCGTCGCTGCCATCTGCTGCTGGTCAAAACCTGTATTAAGGAAATTCACTGTATTATTTTTAGAGCTGGGCCGTTAACGGCGTTAACGTGCTGCGTTAACGCTATACTAGTATCGCGCAATAATATAATTAACGCATTAATCTAAAAAAAAATTAAAATAATTTTTTTTTTTACATTTTTTTTTTTTTATCTTTATTTACCCAGGGTAGGTTCGCTGAGCACAGATGCTCTTTTTCAGGAACGCCCTGCTTCACATTCACACAGTTCCATTCACACCTGGGAGCTGCCAACCACAGTTGACACCATTGGCCACTGAGCAACTCCACTGGAGCAGTTGATTCAAGCCATGTCACATAGTTCAAGTTTGAAATGATTCTTTCTGTTTTGCTCCTGAGAGTGTGCTAGATACTGTACTGTACTGGTAATATTATTTATTTGTGTTAACTTCTGAATAAAACAACTTATTAAACACAAGTACATCTTATTGAACATTATTTTGATATTTCATTACCAATTATCATAGCAAAACAGCTTTTTCAAACAGTCTGTAATGTGTTTTGGAAACGGAAGATGGGCTCATGGTGTAATGGGCCACCTGGCCTGAGAAACATAAGGAGGAAAGAAAAAGTAAGGACTTACTTCTGGTCATTATTTGGGTAGAACACACATATTTTGAATGCCTTCGGCAGGTTTTTTTGTTTGTTTTTTGAGCCATTTTAATCTAGATTAATCTAGATTAAATCCAGGATTGCAGATAGATTAAATTTTTTTTATCTATGCCCACCTCTAATTATTTTACAGATTACTTTTGTTTTCCTACTTTAAGTGTAAATGCTATAAAAATACAGTAAATTACCTTGTATCAAAATATTAACCATTAAATAAAGGTTGTAATCTGTAAATGTATTTGATTTTACTGTAATTTGACAGTATTTGGAAACCATTGATGCCAGACATTTAGTTTTCTTGCAGCTTTTTTTCTTACAGTGTACAGTCAGTGAATCCTAAATCTCCACTAGGCAACCACTTAGAATATGAAGAACATATTTAGTATAACAGCGAACAGATATAATAACTAATTGTAAGAATTCTGTGTTTAAAACTGTTTTGAAACAGTTTGTACTCTCCACAGAGGAGAGGTGGGGGGGGGGGGGGGTATTTTTGCATCTGAATAGAGCTGCGCGTTGGGATTCAGATTAATTGAGCCAGGTAAAGGCATTCACACAGAGAGAGTCATTAACGTTAACAATGGACACATTCAGGTGAGGGTAGTTGTCCACGCCCCCCCCCCCCAAACTAGCTGAAGTGTGAAAATCAGAGGCATTTCCTCCCCTTGAGCGTTCTAGACAACAGACTGAGGCCCCGTCCACACGAACGCTGGGTTTAATGTAACCGTGATTGTATGTGCGCAGTTGCACTGTTCGGCCACACACAACCGGGGATTTGCTACACTGCAACCGCGGTCTTTTGAAACCGGTGGCCAGGGTGGAGTTGTGCGGTTTTGCAGTTGCGTGTGGGCATAGCAACCGAGGTTATTCCCAGTGTTTACAGCAGAGCTGTCGCAATTATTCCCCATGTTCACGGCAGACCGCGGGGTAGAGAGATTAGAGCAGAGCCAACTACACCAGTGTTTACAGCAGAGCTGTCCCAAGTAGCGTTATATGAAAATGATTGTAACAAACTTGTTCAAAACGTATCGTCTGTGTTGAAGAGTGTTGTGATCGACTGATGTCTGTTGACGCTCAGAGTAAACATGTAGCTGCCGCTAAACTAAACTCATGTGTTGTCAAGTTATTGTTATAACTTATAAGGAACCCAGTCCAGACTGCATCCCCTTAACAATTGTTTGTATTGAGCCGTATTGTATTGTACCCATTCTGCAATCTGTTAAATAACGTTTACATCCATTTCATATCGGTAACGTTACTTCTTCTTCTTCAGTTAATTAATGGCAGATCGCGACCCAACAGGAAGTTTAGTGAGCGTTCAGTCTTTTCTGATTGGTTGAAATGGCCTTCATGTCTGAACAACATCGCCGCCTACTGCTTTGACATTGTATTACATTGTACTAAATGTATCGGTTGCTGGGTTCCAGCTCTGCCCGTGAGTACGCAGTTATACACGGTTGTCCACCTGTGTTCACCGTGTGGACGGCGTTTTATTTTTTCAAACTTCGGTCATATTAAATCCAAACTCTCGTGTGGACAGGGCCTGAGTTACAAGATTTAAATGAATACATGATATTCAAAACATTCTCAGATTTCAAAGTATGACACATCATTTGAAAGCTTACATTCTGTACTTTCACAACCTGGAAAAATCTGGAAAATGAAAATGGAGACATGTCTGCACAAACGCTGGACTTGATCACATATATTTTATGAGTTTAAAATTATATATATAAAAAAAAAAAAAATTTTAATAATTTTTTTCAAAAACGTGCCAATCCGTGAACCGTGAAAAGTGCGTGAAGAGGGTCGAAAAAACAGGAGAATCCCGGGAAAAACGTGAGGGTTGACAGCTAGCAGCACTTACACTAAACATTAAATGGACTGTTATATCTTATTCAATTGTGGACATTTATTCATTCCCACTTATTAGACACTATTTCTGATCGTAAAATGAGCATAAAAAGCAAAATACAGAATTCAGAAATATTAAAACGGAATTTGGAAAATAATAATAATTGGAAACTGTGTGTATGTCACATCATCAACAGTGTAGTTAAAATGAATGCAAGATCGAGTATGTTTTTAACAGACCAAGAAGAAAAGTATACTCGGGCAAAATCACTCTGTTTCCACGACTTTATTAAAACTCACAAAACACAATTAAAACGCAATACTTGCAACAGTTGTTTTTTCTATTTCCCGCTTTTGACCGTGGGCAATTTCACTCTACTGTAGTGTTTCCATGACTTTATTCAAACAAAAAAAACATTAAACACAACGCACTTCTGACCGCAGGGTTCTCAGTCATTTTTTCTATTTTCCGCTTTGACCTCCATTATTTTCTACAATTAATCTCAAAACCTTTGCCAAATCAGTTATGAGGTTGTTGCACGTTTCTATGGTCAGTTTATTCGTCCAGAAAAAGGTGATGGCATCCACCAAAGCAGCCTTGGTGCGCGGTTTCGCCTCTCTCCGAATGTAATCCTTCACCATGTCCCAAACAATTTCCATGGGGTTCAGATCTGGAGATTGAGCGGGCGTTTTGACCCAATTAATCCCCTCTGCTTCAATGCAGCGTCGTGCAGCAGTGTGTCTTGGGTCATTGTCTTGGAAGAATCGGTGTCGTCTCCCAAATGTTGCCCGTATGTAGGGTCCGACCACTGGCTTGATGATCGATTCCTCAAAAAACACTCTGTCCATTGTCCCCTCGAAAATGACCAGAGGACCCCGGCCCTCTCTGGTAATCGCTCCCCAAACATGCATTTTCAATGGGCGTTTTGGGGCTGGTTTAACCATACAATGGCCTTTCTTGGAGACGCACTGTCTAGCTAAAGGTTCGAGTGCCACAGTGCTTTCACCTGTGAAGATCACGTCATGCCACGTTTCCCATGTGTCACGCCATAGGTGAGCTTGTGCAAGTCTTGCTTCTTTAATTTTTTTCATGCTCATTGGCCAGAATTTTTTCTGGCCATATTTCCAGCCAAGACGTCTACGCGCTCCCCGTATCGCACTCAGTCCGACACGGACACCAAACACGTCATGCAGCCGTCTCTGGACTTGTCTTGCAACCATGCAGTCGCCGGCCTTGGTCATCTCGTCAATAGCAACCATGACATTGCTATAGATAGAGAAAGAAAAAAAGAGGAAATTAATTAACTGAGTTAATGAACCATGTAGTACAGTTTCTATGTCAAATGTATAACTCTCTTTTCTGGACTCTTTTTGTATCTGAATAAAAAATAAATAAAAAATCTAACACTAACCTTACTGTCATGCACTTGTCCTAATAAACTATACACTGTAGCACTCAACACTTTGATGGACATTGTTACTCAGCTGATAGAGTTGTGCTCTTCCTGATGACTTGTCGTACAGAACTTGTAAGTTGCTTTGGATAAAAGCGTCAGCTAAATAACTAAATGTAACTGTATCACAAACAGTACTGTATTTGCAAATCTGTTATGTCATATAAATGTATAGATGTAGCAGTACTGTCTATCTGTTTGATTTATTTATTTATTAACAGATTGCAGAATGGGTACAGTACAGTACAGCTCAATACATACAATTGTTAAGGGGATGCAGACCAGAGAAAGACTTTCGTCTTGTTTACATCAGGGTCCCCCATTTTAAATTCATCATAACATATATATGACATACATGACATACAGATAGACAGTACTGCTACATCTATACATTTATGACATATCAGATTTGCAAATACAGTATGTATGTCATATATGTTATGATGAAATGAAAATGGCGGACCCTGATGTAAACAAGACGATCAAGTCTTTCTCTGGTCTGCATCCCCTTAACAATTGTGTGTATTGAGCCGTACTGTACTGTACCCATTCTGCAATCTGTTAATAAAGTTGTCAATCAATCAATCAATAGCTATCGGTCAGCACAGAATAAGCATAATTATTGTGAAACGGCAACATATTATTTCACTACTGTGTACAGTATGTGCTACTGTAATATCGATAGAACAAATACTTACTCAGACAATTTAGGTGGCGCTCGAGGTCGTGGTTCTTTCCTTTTGTAATGCGTCCAAACTGTGTTCTGTGTAACGCGGATTCCGACCGATGCAAGGTGTTGCTGAATTCCTTTTGTAGACATGCCTTGAGATCGAAGTCTGCGCACATCGCTCGAGTGTTGTCTGCAAATTTTTGTCATTTTGGGCAGCCAGAAACACAACATGACACTGACTGTGATAACACTTTATATATAAAGTAGGCTACAGTAGTGGATTGATCTGATTGGTCTGATAACCTGATTGGCGCAAACAGATGGGCCATTCATTGTGCGGCCATCAGATGCGGCAGATCGATTTGAGTCAATCCAGCCCTCTTTTGCATGAGGTGTTAATAGGTGTTACATTCTTCATACCAGCGGCCATCAGGCTCCACAACAGTGGGCAGGGGGTGGGACTGCTGCCAGACAGTTTAAACATTTACAAATATCTCTGATTTTGCCCGAGTACTTTTCTTCTTGGTCTGTTCAAATTGTATAATTTTGTACCTGAGGCCTGCCTGGACACATGACATCAGTGGTGGCCTTGAATGGATGAATGAACATTTTAATGAACAGATTGCAGAATGGGTAGTACACACTACAGCTCAGTACACAATTGTTAAGGGAATGCAGACCAGAGAAAGACTTTCGTCTTGTTTACATCAGGGTCCCCCATTTTCAATTCATAATGTATGTATACCTCACAATGTGAACAATGTTCTCAGGGCTGCAATCAAGCATGTCAAGTTTGAAAGCTCTTGGGGCTTATATTATTAATCTACATGAGTTTATGTCTCAACTCCCAAACGACCTACCAGGATATGCAGGCAGCACATTTGTATCAAAAACACTTTACCTTGTGATCCCTAACCTGCAATATTAACGATGCTGGTACAATTTTCTACAGATTGAGGTCGTACACAAAACAGTTCAGTGGATAGTATAATGACAAAAATAATAATAATTGATCAAGATAGTTAATCAATCAAAACACTACACCATCCCCTTAATTTGGAATAATGTCAAACAATTTATGCATTACTATATTTCATCACAATATAATAGATATAGCTAGGCTATTTGACTTTGTCATTGTGATCATGTCAATAGCTGTATCTATTGTTTACACTTGAAATGTGTATTTTTATTTTGTGTGCATTTTTATTTTGTCACAATATTATTTGAAAATATTGTGTAAAATCGAACTGTATTACTGGGTTGCAGCACTTAAAAACAGTGCTTTCTGTTTTAAGATTTGATTTGATTAGATCTGTGTCATAGTCTCTTATTCAGTTGAGATTGATCCACCAACATAAGTAAATGACTATACATTACTGTTTACCTGCTGTAAAACCCACTTGAAGCCGTCTGTAAAACCCACTTGAATCCTCCCCGCCCCCTCTCCTTCCCACCATCTCTCTCTCTCTCTCTCTCTCTCTCTCTCTCTCTCTCTCTCTCTCTCTCTCTCTCTCTCTCTCTCTCTCTCTCTCTCTCTCTCTCTCTCTCTCTCTCTCTCAGACCAGGGGCGTCCATTTGGTATGGCAAGGTATGGCACTCGCCATACCTTGGCAAATAAAAATGTAATTTTTTTTTTTTACAATTTTTTATGTTGATTTGGAATTCGAATGTCAACATTATGAACGAAGCTTCGAACTATTCGGTACAGCCCTAGCATGTTTTGATATTGTCAATTATCTCACTTTTACTAGGTGACTTTTGCTGTGACTAACTGAAATATGCCAAAAAAAAAAGGAAAATGGACATAGGGAATTTTTTTTATCAAAGGGCAGCAGAGACAAGTGATACAGGGACACAGGTAAGGTCTGGCTTAGTGATTATAATAGTGCAGTTCAGCATTCAGTAACCCATACTTTTTGTGAATGTGTTTTTGATACTACATTCTGTTGAACACACACCTCAAAACCGTACCTAAGGAAAATTGGCTCAATTGCAAGAAAAGTAATAGACAGTTATACCATTCTGCATATTGTGGTTCCCTGCTTTAGTCTGTTGACACATTTCTATACTAAAAATGCTTGTGTAGTCCTGTGTCATACCTAAATGTCAAATAACTGAATTGTATAGAAACAACTCACCAAAATTGACTATTGCACAACTGATTTGACAAAAAAAATCCACCAAGGGGGGGAAACCCCCCCTTCACCCACCCCCCCCCTCCTCGCCATACCTTGCCTTTTAGTGAAAGGCACTGCTCTCTCTCTCTCTCTCTCTCTCTCTCTCTCTCTCTCTCTCTCTCTCTCTCTCTCTCTCTCTCTCTCTCTCTCTCTCTCTCTCTCTCTCTCTCTCTCTCTCTCTCTCTCTCTCTCTCTCTCTATCTCTTCCCAGCTATGACTTCCCAAGCAAATGGAATGCAACATTAGCATGTGTACTGTGATACACTGTGTTATCCCAACAACAACTAATGAAACACCATTAAGCTGGAAATGTGCCAGTCATTCCATTCAAAATAAATGTCTAATGACTCTGCACACCAGTGCCCCTCCCTGCCTACCCCCAAACCATTTAGACATGAAACTATACAGTGACAATGGAAATGGCCCAGTCATATGTAATAAGCATTTGTATAGAAAGTGAGATACGGTACAGTGATGGCCACATCAACGTCCTCATGATAGATTTGAGTCAATCCAGCCCTCTCTTGCATGAGGTGTTAATAGGTGTTACATTCTTCATACCAGCAGCCATCAGGCTCCACAACAGTGGGCAGGGACTGCTGCCAGACAGTTAAAAATTTTACAAATATCTCTCAAATCATATTTTCTTTCATGTATTGAAAAAAAACCTTTGTACCCCATCTGGGAGTAACATTGCTTTAGCTCTGTACATTATTTGCATAGTTTTATAATCAACCAAATCATTATATGTCCTGCAAAAGTGTATATATAATATACTTGTTACCAAAATAGACTATGCAATGGTCATTTCCGCATAACCCCTATGATTTGGAGACAGTCTAATCTCCTTCATACACTAGTTTAAAGCCCAATATATCCCTTTTTTCACAGCCTATAATGTTGGCAGGTATAGATTTCAAAAGTATGTCAAATAAAAGGCATGATTACATAGCTTTGTTTAGAAGGTTTGGTTACGTTAACAAAAGTAACAATTTAAATTTTGATTCAGACCATTTCAAACAAACTTAGGTGTGAAAGTGCTTTCTGTTTTAAGATTTGATTTGATTAGATCAATTAAAATGTATTGTCATTATACAGCACAAGTATAGTACAATGAAAATACGTTTTGCATCCAACCAGAGTGCAAATGTATAACAGTAAAGTGCAATAGTAATATACAATGTACAGGTGATTAAACTGGGTATACAATATATAAATTAGTATGACTGAGTATAGTGCTAATCAGATGTATGTACAGAGTTACATGTGCTGTGTCATATTCTCTTCAGTTGAGATTGATCCAACATAAGTAAATTACTGTATACATTACTGTTTACCTGCTGTAAAACCTAACAACAACGAATGAAACTCCATTAGGCTGGAAATGTGCCAGTCATTCCATTCAAAATAAATGTCTAATGACTCTGCACACCAGTGCCCCTCCCTGCCTACCCCCAAACCATTTAGACATGTAACTATACAGTGACAATGGAAATACCAGAGCCAATGGCCCAGTCGTATGTAATAAGCATTTGTATAGAAAGTGAGATACGGTACAGTGATGGCCACATCAACGTCCTCATGATAGATTTGAGTCAATCCAGCCCTCTCTTGCATGAGGTGTTAATAGGTGTTACATTCTTCATACCAGCGGCCATCAGGCTCCACAACAGTGGGCAGGGGCTGCTGCCAGACAGTTAAAAAATTTACAAATATCTCTCAAATCATATTTTCTTTCATGTATTGAAAAAAAAAACGTTGCACCCCGTCTGAGAGTAACTTTGCTTTAGCTCTGTACATTATTTGCATAGTTTTATAATCAACCAAATCATTATCATCAGGTGTCATTACCCTGGACATCTTCAAATCCGCTCTAAAAACACACCTCTTCACCAAGGCTTTCCCCATCAGTTAGTTTTAGATTAAATTAGGTCCATTATCCCCTAATTTCCCTCATCCCCTTTTCCCCCTCCCCCCCCTACTTTCCTTGCCCTATTTTTTGTCCTGATTGTAAAGCGACCTTGGGTTCTATGAAAGGCGCTATATAAATTTGATCTATTATTTATTATTATTATTATTATTATATGTCCTGCAAAAGTGTATATATAATATACTTGTTACCAAAATAGACTATGCAATGGTCATTTCCGCATAACCCCTGTGATTTGGAGACAGTCATTTTGGAGAAAATAGTCTACGAACAGGTAGAAAAGTACCTGGCCGAAAAAAATCTAATCTACGAATTCCAATCTGGCTTCAGAACATCCCACTCCACTGACACATGCCTTCTCTATTTAAACGACCACATCAAACAAGAGGTGGACGCGGGCAAATACTGCGGCATGGTCATGCTGGACCTACAAAAGGCCTTCGACACTGTCAATCACACCATTCTGATTGACAAGCTAAAAGCAATTGGTTTTGATAGTCTATCAGTGAGCTGGATGCAATCCTACCTGGAGGGGAGAGAGCAGATGGTGGAGGTAAACGGTACCCTATCCCCCCCCCCTCACAGTAAGCTGTGGTGTTCCACAAGGAAGCATACTAGGTCAGCTACTGTTCCTAATTTATGCAAATGACATGTCGTCAGCTTGTGACTGCAACTTGTTCCTGTTTGCGGACGACTCAGCCCTGCTGGTCTCTGACAAGAACAAGGTTGAAAAAACCCTCAGCTCAGAACTAGGCAAAATCTGCATATGGCTCGCTGATAACAAACTATCATTACACATGGGCAAAACAGAGTCCATTCTCTTCGGTTCAAATAACAAACTCAGCAAGACCGACGGCTTCTCAGTTACAGTGTGTGACAATATTGTCACAAGGAAAGAAGATATTACCTACCTGGGTTCCATACTAGAGGCAAATCTTTCCTGTGACAAAATGGCATCCAATGTAATAAAAAAAGTCAACCAACGAACTCGATTCTTGTACCGGATCTCCTCACTGGTAAACAAGAATACCCTGAAGACTCTGGCAGGAGCACTCATTCAAGGGTACTACGACTATGCTTGCACCTCATGGTACCAAAGCACCTCAAAGGCGATAAAAACAAAATTACAAACATCTCAAAACAAACTGGTCAGACTACTGCTTGACCTTACTCCTAGAACCCACCTCACCCCTGCCCACTTTGACAACCTAGGATGGCTTAGAGTAGACGACAGAGTACAGCAACTTGCAATGGGCCTGGTCTACAAGATACACTACACGACCAAGGTACCCATGTACATGTCAAAATACTTCCCAAAGGTCAGTGAATACCACGATCACAACACCAGAGGGAGCTCCACAAATCATGTTAAACCCAGATTCGGCTCAAACGAGGGACTAAACACGTTTAGCAATTATGCCACATCAATGTGGAACGCCCTGCCCAAAGCTGTAAAGGAATGTGAATCACTACCCACTTTCAAAAACACTCTCAAAAAACACCTAAGGGAGACTGCAATTCGAAACTGGCCCCTGTAAATGTCCGAACACAACCCCCTCCAATGTACAGTAAATTACCAAGTATGGTCTTGTCAATATTCCAATGTACAGTTTTGTTTGTACAGTTGTACAGTGTCCCCCACCCACCCCTCCTACCCAACCTCCCCCCACTCCTACCCAACCCCCCCACCCAACCACCTCCAATGTACAGTCCCCCCCCCCCCCCACCTTCCCAATCCAATGTACAGTTTCTACGTCAAATGTATATACTCTTTTTTATGGACTCTTTTTGTATCACAAACAGTACTGTATTTGCAAATCTGGTGTGTCATAAATGTATAGATGTAGCAGTACTGTCTATCTGTATGTCATGTATGTCATATATGTTACGATGAATTGAAAATGGGGGACCCTGATGTAAACAAGACGAAAGTCTTTCTCTGGTCTGTATCCCCTTAACAATTGTATGTATTGAGCTGTACTGTACTGTACCCATTCTGCAATCTGTTAATAAAGTTTTCAATCAATCAATCAATCAATCAGTCTAATCTCCTTCATACACTAGTTTAAAGCCCCAGAATATCTCCCTTCTTTCACAGCCTATAATGTTGGCAGAATGGCAGGTATAGATTTCAAAAGTATGTAAAATAAAAGGCATGATCACATAGCTTTGTTTAGAAGGTTTGGTTAAGTTAACAAAAGTAACTATTTTGATTTTGATGAATGAATAAATGATGAATGCATGAATGAATGAATGAATGAAAACTTTATTTAACAGATTGCAGAATGGGTACAATACAGTACGGCTAAATACACACAATTGTTAAGGGGATGCAGACCAGAGAAATACGTTTGTCTTTTTACATCTGGGTCCCCCATTTTCATCTCATATTGACATTTATGACATACTCAACATACATGACATTTATGGCATAGGGACATACAGGTATTTAGTACTGATACATTTGTGACATATACGGTATTCAAATATACAGTACTGTTACCCATAGATCCTGACAGAGTATATACATATGATGGGGAGGGGACTGTACATTAGGAGGGGGTGGGTGGGTGGGAGAGAAATATACATACGGTGGTGAGGAGACTGTACATTTGGAGGGGGTGGGTGGGAGAGAAATATACATACAGCGGGGAGAGAATATATACATGCGGTGGGGAGGAGACTGTCTATTAGGTGGGGGTGGGGGGGTTTGGACATTTACGGTGGCCAGTTTCAAATTGCAGCCTCCCGTAGGTGCTCTGGTGTTGTGGTTGTGGTATTCACTGACCTTTTACGGAAGTATTTTGACATGTACATGGGTACCTTAGTCGTATAGTGTATCTTGTAGACCAGGCCCATTGCAAGTTGCTGTACTCTGTCGTCTACTCTAAGCCATCCTAGGTTGTCAAAGTGGGCAGGGGTGATGTGGGTTCTAGGGGTAAGGTCAAGTAGTAGTCTGACCAGTTTGTTTTGTGATGTTTGTAATCTTGTTTTTAGTGCCTTTGAGGTGCTTTGGTACCATGAGGTGCAAGCATAGTCGTAGTACCCTTGAATGAGTGCTCCTGCCAGAGTCTTCAGGGTATTCTTGTTTACCAGAGAGGAGCTCCGGTACAAGAATCTAGTTTGTTGGTTGACCTTTTTTATTACATTGGATGCCATTTTGTCACAGGAAAGATTTGCCTCTAGGATGGAACCCAGGTAGATAATTTCATCTTTCCTTGTGACAATATTGTCACCCACTGTAACTGAGAAGCCGTCGGTCTTGCTGAGTTTGTTATTTGAACCGAAGAGAATGGACTCTGTTTTGCCCATGTGTAATGATAGTTTGTTATCAGCGAGCCAGATGCAGATTTTGCCTAGTTCCGAGCTGAGGGTTTTTTCAACCTGCAACTTGTTCTTGTCAGAGACCAGCAGGGCTGAGTCGTCCGCAAACAGGAACAAGTTGCAGTCACAAGCTGACGACATGTCATTTGCATACATTTGAGTTTATTTCAAATATGCAACATAACAAACAAACATCAAGTACAGATATAGCATTAAGCCGTTCAAATAATAAATGTATATAAAAAAGAAATAAAAAATAACAAACAAAAAAGTCAAACAAACATTTTATTTATTTGTTTGTCATTTACACATATGGGAAAAAGCATACACTTATTTAATCCCACCCCTTTTTACTCATCAAAACATACTATATTATATTTACTAATTCATACATTACTAGATTTATATTGAAAAAAAATATTAACAATACTTAGTTAACAATACATTTTTTAATAATACTTAATAATTGCCAAAACTGTAGGTTACCCTGTATAGTTCCTCTAGCCATTTTTTTAATACATATTTACAACTATATACCTATGCACATATATACATACATATATATATACATACATACTGCCATACATACAAAACCATTTGACTGTATTTTATTTTAAACTGTTTCATGTTTTGACATTGCTTTAACTCTACAATCAGACCGTTCCATAATTTTACTCCGCAAATTGAAATACAAAGATTCTTCATGGTCGTTCGAAAACTGTATCTTTTGAAATAAAATGTTCCCCTTAAATTGTAACCCCCGTCTTGCACGTTGAACAACATGTAAACTGATGTTTACATATTTTCATACTGATGAATGTGTGTCATGCCCTGCGAATAGGCAGTTGGCATGGAGTGTGAGGTCCAATGAGGTTAATTTCAGGGTTAATGGCGCAATTTTTGTTTTTGTTTATGACGATTGCATACCAAAAGTAATTTGTGATTTTTATTATACTTTATACTTATAGCACATGCATGAGTCTGGTCTCTTTTGAAGGGTAACATTCTGTAGTTTCTTAGAAAAAATTCACTTTGAGTGCTAATGAAATAGAGTAACAGACGTTTGAACACACTGAAGTAAAAGTTTTGTGTATACTCACATTTCTTTTTACTGGTTGCCAGATGTCTGTTTTTAAGTTCCAGCTGAGAGGTAGGAGCTGGAAAACACAATGGTTCCATAGCCTGAAGTCTTATGTAGTACAGGTCCAAAGTTTATAAAAATCCTACGGAAAATGAATGTTTTACAAAGGTTTTTGTAATGTGTGTACCAGTAAAAAATTCTGCATGATTATCCAAAATGGCCATCCGCTGCCATTAATTTCAAGAGAGAGAGAGAGAGACATAATATATGTGTTTATTACTTACTGTGGCGTGTCTCTCACCCTCTGTCCTACTGTTGTCCTCATCTGCCAGAGACACTGTATAATGTATAACTGTGGTGCCTGGCTGCCAGAGACTCTGTATAATGTATAACTGTGGTGCCTGGCTGCCAGAGACTCTGTATAATGTATAACTGTGGTGCCTGGCTGCCAGAGACTCTGTATAATGTATAACTGTGGTGCCTGGCCGAGACACTGTATAATTAATTTGCACTTGTCAAAACAATGGACTTCTTCGTCTTCTTCTGTCACCTTCCCCAGCAGCACTGAGCGCCAGATTGCAGAATGGGTACAATACAGTACGGCTAAATACACACAATTGTTAAGGGGATGCAGACCAGAGAAATACGTTTGTCTTTTTACATCTGGGTCCCCCATTTTCATCTCATATTGACATTTATGACATACTCAACATACATGACATTTATGGCATAGGGACATACAGGTATTTAGTACTGATACATTTGTGACATATACGGTATTCAAATATACAGTACTGTTACCCATAGATCCTGACAGAGTATATACATATGATGGGGAGGGGACTGTACATTAGGAGGGGGTGGGTGGGAGAGAAATATACATACAGCGGGGAGAGAATATATACATGCGGTGGGGAGGAGACTGTCTATTAGGTGGGGGTGGGGGGGTTTGGACATTTACGGTGGCCAGTTTCAAATTGCAGCCTCCCGTAGGTGCTCTGGTGTTGTGGTTGTGGTATTCACTGACCTTTTACGGAAGTATTTTGACATGTACATGGGTACCTTAGTCGTATAGTGTATCTTGTAGACCAGGCCCATTGCAAGTTGCTGTACTCTGTCGTCTACTCTAAGCCATCCTAGGTTGTCAAAGTGGGCAGGGGTGATGTGGGTTCTAGGGGTAAGGTCAAGTAGTAGTCTGACCAGTTTGTTTTGTGATGTTTGTAATCTTGTTTTTAGTGCCTTTGAGGTGCTTTGGTACCATGAGGTGCAAGCATAGTCGTAGTACCCTTGAATGAGTGCTCCTGCCAGAGTATTCAGGGTATTCTTGTTTACCAGAGAGGAGCTCCGGTACAAGAATCTAGTTTGTTGGTTGACCTTTTTTATTACATTGGATGCCATTTTGTCACAGGAAAGATTTGCCTCTAGGATGGAACCCAGGTAGATAATTTCATCTTTCCTTGTGACAATATTGTCACCCACTGTAACTGAGAAGCCGTCGGTCTTGCTGAGTTTGTTATTTGAACCGAAGAGAATGGACTCTGTTTTGCCCATGTGTAATGATAGTTTGTTATCAGCGAGCCAGATGCAGATTTTGCCTAGTTCCGAGCTGAGGGTTTTTTCAACCTGCAACTTGTTCTTGTCAGAGACCAGCAGGGCTGAGTCGTCCGCAAACAGGAACAAGTTGCAGTCACAATATTAGCAGAATATTCAGGATGCTACAAACATTTAACCCTTTCACTACCACACTACCAAAGGGTTGACCCTTTCACTGCGACAATACAGAAGGTTAACCCGTTCAATATCACATGGCAAAGTGTTAACCCTTTCACTGCGACAAGACAGAATGTTAACCCTTTCACAACCACACCACAGAAGGTTAACGCTTCCACTACCACACTACAGAAGGTTAACCCTTCCACTACCACAGAAGGTTAACCCTTTCACTACCACACTACATAAGGTTAACCCTTTCACTACCACACCACAGAAGGTTAACCCTTTCACTACCGCTTAACCGTCTGTAGTGTGGTAGTGAAAGGTTAACCTTCTGTAGTGTGGTAGTGAAAGGGTTAAAAGAGCATGTCGTTTTTTAGAGAGATACTTGTTTACATTTGCAGAGCCTGGTACTAGAATGTAATTCATTGAATTAGAGTGTATCTCATTCTATCATAGATTCTAAGAAAAATCCTTTTGAAGCACCGTAAATCAAACGGAAGCCTATCAGATGCTTTTTTTGAATAGTACATAATTATAAAAAATAAAAAAAAGTCTGGCCCTGCAATTGTAAACAACAACAACAACAACAACAACAACAACAACAACAACAACAACAACAACAGTAAAATGGTAACTTTTCAGTGTGCCAGCCAGGGACCCAGTCTTTCCATGGGCATGGTTTATTGTAATGTACATTTTCATATTTGAAAAGAGTTGAAAACGTATCCCGCCAAAAACTACATTCTGCACCTTTATCAGAGGTGATTGTGAGCAGGTGAGTTATTGTTTCCTACCACACATTCCAAAAAAGAATCTACGGTTAACGAGGCAGCAGCATGAGTAAAGATTTTTTTTTTTAATAAAATGTAATACTATTAATAATCTCCTCACAGTCCCTGAATTTGCTTCCTGGTGGTGGGATTACTTAATGCATCCGACTGTGACTCAGTGTTGTGTTGGGGGGCAGCTCAGGTGGGCACAGAAGGACGTGGGGGCATGCTGTGACTCAGTGTTGTGTTGGGGGGCAGCTCCGGTGGGCACAGAAGGATGGGGGGGGGGGGGGGGCGGGCATGCTGTGACTCAGTGTTGTGTTGTGGCAGCTCAGGTGGGCACAGAAGGATGGGGGGGGGCGGGCATGCTGTGACTCAGTGTTGTGTTGTGGCAGCTCAGGTGGGCACAGAAGGATGGGGGGGGGGCATGCTGTGACTCAGTGTTGTGTTGTGGCAGTCGAGGTGGGCAGAGAGGGACAGGGGTCATACTGTGACTCCACCACCATGTAACGTAAACAACACGGCTCAGAATTTCAGTTACTTAACTACTTAGGTAACGTATAATCACGGCTCAGAATGTCAGTAACTTAACTACTTAGGTAACGTATAAACACGGCTCAGAATGTCAGTAACTTAACTACTTAGGTAACGTATAAACACGGCTCAGAATGTCAGTAACATAACTACTTAGGTAACGTAGCATTGTCCAATTGTCCGAAAAGGGCTAGGGAGAAGCACTAGGGCCCTACCCCTGAAGACAGCACAGTATCATGGTGTTACAAAGCATTGGATCTAACATTAGATTGTGCAGCACGGTGTGGTCTTCAGCCCCCGTCAACCCCTCCCATCTGCCTCCTCTTGCGCCCCCTGCTGGGCTGCCCCAGAGATGATGTAACCTGCTGGAAGAAGAGGGCACACACACGCGCGCGCGCGCACACACACACTCACACACACACACACACACAAACACACACACACACAAGGAGATACACACTCCCAGGCCATCGCGTGAGAATCGGGCTGACCATACTGACGAGAGGCAAGCTGACAGCAGCGCCCTCTAAGGGTTTGAGTATGACAGTTTATAGGGCCAAATCATTTAAAGGGAATACTCAATACCCACAAACACAACCCACGTAAGAACGGTTCACATCTAACTCCGAACAAGCCTCTCTCTCCCGAAGACACAAACGAGGAGGCCGAGAGCGAGAGAGAGAGAGACGTCACTGGTGAGAGAGACCGCCTGGGGCTCCACTGTTGCTCCACTGTTACACGCAAAGACGCATGTAAGTCCATTTCAAGGTTTTAGATTAGCATACAAGTTCAAGTTCAAGTTCAAGTTCTTTAATAGTTGTCATACAGAAGTACAGAATACTTTCATACAAAATGCTTCTTACTGTTACGCTCCAGAGACTGTGCTAGACAAGATAGTATCAAATAACATAATAACATAATATAGCATGAATTTAGAAGAAGAAAATGAGGTCACAGTGTTCGGTATAGACATATGTACAATGTTCTGAGTTACCATATAATATACAATACACAATACTATGCAGTGAACTAATGTACAGTACTATCTAGTGCAAAGCAGAAATGGGATGAGGTACAATTTTAGGTACAATTTACAGTAAGGTGTACGAGTTGTAGTGCAATCCTTCATCCATAAATATAAAGTGTGGGGAGTGGGTGCTACAGTGTGTTTGTTTAAAGTGGGTGTGTGCTATAAGTGTGTGGAGTGGGTGCTACAGTGTGTTTGTTTAAAGTGAGTGTGTGCGTGTGGATGTGTGTGCTATGTGCGTTTGGTGGTTGTTGTTGTGTAGTGTTCATTCATTGTTCGTTTAGCAGCCTGATGGCCTGGGGATAGAAGCTTCTTCTGAGTCTTTCTGTGCTCGCCTTGAGACTCCTGTATCGCTTGCCTGACCGCAGCAGTTCAAAGAGGCAGTTGTTCGGGTGACTGGAGTCTTTAATGATTCTCTTAGCCTTGCCCTTGCAACGCTTGTAGTAAATGTTCTGGAGGGTGGGGAGCCCCCCTCCAATTGTGCGTTCGGCTGAACGTGTCACTCTTTGTAGTCTGCTTTGGTCTTGTGCAGTGCTATTCCCAAACCAGGAGGTGATGTTGCCGGTCAAGATGCTCTCTATTGTACATGAGTAGAAGTTCTTAAGGATCTTCTGGCTGACTTGGAACTTCCTTAGGCGCCTGAGGAAGTAGAGGCGTTGTCGTGCCTTCTTCACAACACTGTTAATGTGTGTGGTCCATGTCAAGTCCTCGGATATGTAGGCTCCGAGGTACTTAAAGCTGTTGACTCTCTCAACCGGTGCCCCGTCGATGCTGAGGGGGCTGTAGTCCTTGACCCCCGACCTCCTGAAGTCCACAATCATCTCCTTTGTTTTGTTGACGTTCAGGGAGAGGCTGTTTTCCTGGCACCATCCCGCCAGGACCTTGACCTCTTCCAGGTAGGCCCTCTCGTCGTTGGCAGAGATCAGGCCCACCACCACTGCTGTCATCAGCAAATTTGACGATTGTATTGCTACTCCGCTGAGCCACACAGTCGTGTGTGTACAGGGAGTAGAGGAGGGGACTCAGAACACAGCCCTGGGGGGCCCCTATGTTGAGGGTGATGGATGAGGAGGTGCAGTTGCCTGCTCTCACCACCTGGGGTCTGCCAGTCAGGAAGTCCAAGACCCACTGGCAGAGGTCATAGCCCAAGCCCAGGTCCCTGAGCTTGGCTATGAGTATGGAGGGGACTATGGTATTGAATGCCGAGCTGTAGTCGATGAATAGCATTCTCACATAGTTCCCCTGCCTCTTGTCCAGGTGTGATGCTGCTGTGTGCAGCACATGGGATATGGCGTCCTCCGTGGACCTGTTGGGGCGGTATGCAAATTGCAGGGGGTCCATGTTGATGGGGAGGGAGGAGCAGATGTAGCCCTTTACTAGCTTCTCGAAGCACTTCATGGCTATGGAGGTGAGAGCTACAGGGCGGTAGTCGTTGAGGCAAGCAGGCTTGGATTTTTTGGGTACAGGGATAATAGTGGACTTCTTCAGGCAGGTGGGGATGACAGCCTGTTCTAAGGACAGGTTAAATATGTCAGTGAATACTGGGGCCAGTTGGTCGGCACAGACTTTTAGGACGCGGCCGGGGATGCCGTCTGGACCTGCTGCCTTCCTGATATTCACTTTTTTAAAGGTCCGCCTCACCTCATGCTCTGTTACCCTGAACACTGCGCCTCCATCAGCAGCCGACCCCCCCCCCCCATTGCCGAGGCTTGTGAGCTGGTGTTGTTATTACCAGCATCAAACCTCGCATAGAAGGTATTGAGGTCATTTGCTAAGGAGATGTCACTGTTCAGTTTGAGGGAGGCGCCTTTGTAGTCTGTCATCGTTTTGAGCCCCTGCCACATAGCTCTAGAGTCAGCTTGTTCAAACTGGAGTTCAATTTTATCCCTGTAGCGTCGTTTGGCCTCTGACACAGTCCTCCTTACGTTGTATCGCGCCACCTTGTGGTCATTCATGTTGCCTGCCTCTAGGCCGTCGTTGTATGCTTTGGTGCGCTCTCTCAGAGCTTCACGGACGGATTTGTCTACCCAGGGTTTTTGATTTGGGTAAACTTTCATTTTGGTAGTGGGGATTGTTTCTTTCACCCTAGTACAAACATAGTCCAGCACTGTCTCCGTGTAGGCATTAATGTTATCTGTGTCGCGGAACACATTCCAGTCTGTGTTGTGAAACACTGACCGGATCGTATCCTCTGACGTCACATCCCATTTCTGCACCTCTCGCGAGACTACGGGAGTACTTTTAATTCTCTGTCTATACTTTGGTGAAAGAAAAATTGATGCGTGATCTGACTTACCGAAGCCACTATCAGAATGAGCCTTGTAGCCACCTTTAAATTGCGTGTAACAGTGATCTAGGATGTTACCGCCTCTGGTGTTGCAAGTCACATGCTGATAGAAGTCAGGTAATACCTTTCTCAGATTGGCGCTATTGAAATCTCCCAGAACTAAAATGGCGGCGTTAACATTCGCCTCTTGGATTCTATTTACCTCGTCGTGTAGTCTGGAGAGCGCAACCTTGTTGCTGGCTTGTGGTGGAATATACACTCCGACCAGGACGATCGCCGTTAACTCCCTCGGGAGGAAGAAAGGACGACACTTGATGGTTATATATTCCAGTTCTGGGGAGCAGTGGTTGGATAATTCCTTCACGTTAGTTGGGTCACTCCAATTTTTGTTCAACATGAAGGCAATACCTCCTCCACGTTGTTTACCGGATTCTGCTGTTCTATCCTTGCGGTGAATGAAGAAATGATCGGCCGGTTGGATGGCGTGGTCTGGGACTTCTGGCGCCAGCCACGTCTCGATGAAGCAGAGAACGTTACAGTCCCTAACGTCTCTCTGGAATTGAATCCTTGCTCGGATGTCGTCTAGTTTATTGTCTATTGATTGTACATTGGCTAGCAATATACTGGGTAGTGGTGTCCTGTGCCGCCTGGTTCTCAGCCTGTTACGGACTCCAGCTCTCTTTCCTCGCCGTCTGGGTCCTTTGTCCCTGGGGGCGAGATCCGGTCCTGATGTCCTCAAGATCTCAACGGGCCATTGTTGCGGTTCAGAGAGCTGATCCAGAGAGTAATCCAGTCGGTAAGTTTCCCGTAATCCAATGTCTATAAGTGACTGACGGTCATACACATTAATTGCACCTACTGTTGGTACAGACAAAACTCTTAAAACTATAAATATTAACAAAAGTATGCACAGTCTCGACGGAGCGCACAGACAGGCAGCCGGTCGTAGCGGCGCCATCTTTCTCATACTGGGACATTATCCTCACAGCTGTCTCGTCTGGTGACGTGGACGGTGGAGACAAACAAACAGCATATGGAAATATCAAGATTCAAGAGGTTTATTTGTCACATGTCAAATGGGGGACCCTGATGTAAACAAGACGAAAGTCTTTCTCTGGTCTGCATCCCCTTAACAATTGTATGTATTGAGCTGTACTGTACTGTACCCATTCTGCAATCTGTTAATAAACTTTTCAATCAATCAATCAATCAATCACATACCAAGGCATACAGTGAAATGCGGGTGGTCATGCCCGCATCGATTGTGCAATAATACTAATAATAGAATAGACATAAAAAAAAAAACAGGTAATAAGAAGACATAAGATGGGCATGATAAAATAGACATTTCTGAGAAGGCACTGGGTCCTTACAAGGTGCTGAAACAGGTCCATCCTGACACCGGCGTTTCCTCCAAGGCCATGGGAATCATGAACTCCTTCGTTAACGACATCTTTGAGCGCATCGCCGGAGAAGCGTCAAAAAACTGACAAACTACAACAAGCGCTGCCTCCACCATCACCTCCAGGGAGATCCAGACCGCTTCCCGGTGAGCTGGCCAAGCACGCCGTGTCCGGAGGAACCAAGGCTGTGACCAAGTACACCAGCTCCAAGTAAACCCCCGTTGAGCCCTTCATATCGAAACCTATATGAAATATTTCATATTTCAAGATTCCACACAAACACTGCATGTGCCTGTATTTCTATAGACAGGTTTCTGGGGGCGCCAGTGGCTCAGCAGGTAAAGCCAGTCGTCTGATAATCAGAAGGTTCCCGGTTCGATTCCGGCTCTTCCCGGCAGCGCGCCGAAGTGTCCTTGAGCAAGAAACTTACAGTAACCCCTAACTGCTCCCGATGAGCAGGTTGGCACCTTGCGTGGTCGTCTCAAATAAATCCGCATTGTTTTTGGTGTAATGCCCCTTTAAAGTTCTTCACTCGTTCTAAGCAGAGTAAACACTTTGTGACACTCTTTCGTGGAGTGATGTGAGATGGCATTTTCTAATGACTGAGCATCAAGCGAGCGTGATTCACAGATACCGCAGTTTATTTAAAAAATGGATTTATCGTACACATCAATGTGTGACATTCCGGGTCTACTGTTAAAGAAACACTTCTATAACCTGGTGTCGTCTGGATCCAATCCCCTCAATCAATCACTCGCTTCTGCCCTTTCAGAATTCCATTACTTATATTTAAACTCGTCAGGGAGACTCATGGCTATGGCACCGGAGCAAGGGGAACGGATATCGTCCCCTGGCTGTAGGATTAAGGGTGAGGCTGGGAAGAATACCTTTCAGTATTCAGCAGCTATACAATGGAACCAGCTACCATCTCAGATCAAATAAATTGTCACGATTGGGCATTTTAAAAGAGCAGTGAAGGGATGATTGCCTAGCCGCCCGACAATTTTAAACTGAAGCAGTTTATTTTGTATATGTGTTGTTTTATATTGTAGTGTAAGAGATTTATGCATTTTTTTTTATCTTAAAGGAAAACTACAACATTTTGGGAAATTAGCTTATTTGGCATCTACCCTGGAGTTAGACAAGACGATACATACCCTTTTTCTTCTCTGTGCATGCAGTAGGAGTAGGAAGACGCGCACCGTTAGCCTAGCTTAGCGTCAGTCACTGGAAGTAGGTCCCTCCATTAGCCTAGTTCCAAACGTCTTCCTACTCCTACTGCATGCACAGAGAAGAAAAAGGTATGTATCTTCTTGTCTAACACCAGGGTAGATGGCAAATAAGCTAATTTCCCAACATTTTGGAGTTTTCCTTTAAGTGTTTATTGGAATGAAAATGTTGTTTTTATGTGTTGTATGCACCTTGCTGAGACCTACCTGTGCCGACTATTGCTGTGACAGACGAGGACCACAATGGAAATAAGTCTCTTACTTTATTGCCTGATAATTCCTCAAACAATGCAATGCATGTGATGGTTGTGGCCCAATTGGGTTTTAAATCCTGTGTGTATTTTTTAACATCTGTTTAAATAAATGTATGAATTAAGGAATTCATTCATTCATTCATTCATATCATTCCCAGGAATGCTGAGAGAAATTAGCAGAGTGTTTTCAGGGGCTGGGTCCACGCTAGGACCTCTGTGTTCTACTGTGCAATCACACGTGAAATAACGTACATTTTCCAATCACAAGTGGTTGTTGGGGAGGATATAAAAATAGCACTTTTAAAAAGCCACACAATGGATTTGGTTGAATGCAAATATGTATTTGAAACAATGAGGTCAAATTGGTTTGTTTCCCCCCCCTGTCTACCAATTAAATCTGTATTTCAAATCAAACCTCTGAACACTTGTTTTAATTTCATGTGGCTTTTTTTTTTTTTTTACATCCACTATATTATTTAGAACAATGCCGTCGATTGTGTTAAGCCTCCCAGATTCAAGTCAGCGTAAGCATTGCAACACATGACTTGTCGGGTGTTTCAAATGGCCTAGGGGTTCTAATTACTATTCATTCATTCACACACAATAATGTTTCCCCCCCCCCCCCCCCTTTTTGTGAAAAGCTCATTCGATGACATCCAGTTGGCAAATCGTACGGTTCCCTGCAGCTCAACACTCCATGAGGGGTGTGGTCAGGAGTTATCTGTGCCTTGAGACATATGTATTTTATATAAATATATATATATATGTATACAGAGCCATCTGGGAGAAATGCGAGGCCCTGTGCGATTTCTTTTTATTAATTAATGGCATCTGACACCATTTCACTCTCCGCTCTGTTGCTGCTATTGATTGATTGATTGATTGATTGAAAACAGATTGCAGAATGGGTACAGTACAGTACAACTCAATACACACAATTGTTAAGGGGATGCAGACCAGAGAAAGACTTTCGTCTTGTTTACATCAGGGTCCCCCATTTTCAATTCATAATGACATTTATGACATACACAACATACAGATATAGCCTACAGATATAAAAATCTAATATAATCATCTAATCTAATCATGACATTTATGACATACATGACATACAGATATACAGTACTGTTACATTTGTGACATACAAGATATGCAAATATATGGCGGCTGGGTGGCGCAGCAGAGATTGCGCTCGTCACCAATGCAAGAGACTCCGGTCTCGAATCCGGGTGTCAGCATTGCCTCCGGCTTGGGCCGGCCGTCATACTAGCTCAATTGGCAGAGCCAGCGGGTGGAAGTCGATGGGTGGGGATTTGGACGTTGTGGACAGCGACTCCTACAGGTCGGTTGGGGGACGCCTGCACAGCAGAGACAGGAAGTAGCGGGGGTAGTGTGAGCCTCCCATGCGTTACACCTCGCCACTGAGAGTCCGCGCTGGCAGGTGAAAAGATGTGACAGGCTGCCTCCTCGTGTACCGGAGGGGACACGTGATGCAAGGCTTCTATCCTCCCTACAACCGACCAGTGGGGGGCATAGTCGAGCAACGTTCAAGACAGGGGAGGGGTACCATGAGGTGCAAGCATAGTCGTAGTACCCTTGAATGAGTGCTCCTGCTAGAGTCTTCAGGGTATTCTTGTTTACCAGAGAGGGGATCCTTGTGACAATATTGTCACCCACTGTAACAGAGAAGCCGTTTGTCTTGCTGAGTTTGTTATTTGATCCGAAGAGAATGGACTCTGTTTTACCCAGGTGTAATGATAGTTTGTTATCAGCGAGCCAGGAGCAGATTCTGCCGAGTTCCGAGCTGAGGGCTTTCTCAACCTGCAACTTGTTCTTGTCAGAGACTGAGCTCATCTGACCAGTCCAGGCTCTCCAGTTCTTGGCTAAAGGCCTCGCTAGAGTAGATATTGAGGTCCCTAGATGTGACTGTTTCGTGACAGCCGGCCTTTTGTTGTAGCTTTTTGCGAGTGCAGAATATCATATAATTATTGCTTAACCCGCATGCTATCACCCCTTTGTTGGAGATCATGGACTTGTCAGAGGTCAGAATGAGATCAATGGTAGTTTGTGTTGAATCACACACTCTTGTGGGTTGGGTGATTAGCTGGTTGAAACTGTGCAGATCGCAACACCTACTGAAGGCCTTGAAGACGATGTTCAACTCCAGATAAACACCCATCAAGTGTATCATAGAAGCCACTCTGTTCTGGCGGTCTATAAATTGTGCCGACTAGTACAGATTTAGTCCTTTCGAAGATTTCAACCCATACAGTTTCAATCGTCTCATGATTCAGTACGGTTAATGAATTTGGTATCTTTATGAATATACACGCAGACACCACCTCCGTACTGGTTCCTATCATTTCTGACTATAGAGTAGTTTTCAATTTCAATTTCTGGATCTTTCACTGATTCATCGAGTTTTGTTTCAGAGAAACATAGAATGAATGAATGAATGAATGAATTAATGAATGAATGAATGAATGAATGAATGAATGAATGAATAAATGAATGAATGAAAACTTTATTTAACAGATTGCAGAATGGGTACAATAATAATAATAATAATAATGACTTGGATTTATATAGCGCTCTTCATGAGACCCAGAGCGCTTCACAGAGTCCATTATTCGTTCATACACAGTCATACCGGTACGAATACAGTACGGCTCAATACATACAATTGTTAAGGGGATGCAGACCTGAGAAAGACGTTTGTCTTGTTTCCATCAGGGTCCCCCATTTTCAATTCATATAGACATTTATGACATACACAACATACATGACATTTATGGCATAGGGACAGTTAAGTATGTTTGCCTTACCGTTCATAAATGAATAGCACCTTCCTCCTGAATAGGGGCCTCGCACTCCTCATCCTCTTCTTCACTGGTCGTCATCGACCGTCAACTTGGGCTGCTGCAGCTTCTGCTATGAATTGCATACTTCCTCCTGAGGGGTCGCTGCGGCCTCGCCCTCCTCCTCATCTTCACTGACTGCTGATGAATTTATCAAAATGAACCTCTCAGCGAGGTCTTGAACACTTCTTTTCTCTTTGCTTTTTTTCTTGTTATGGTTTGACACCGACCCCAAACGCTAACGACACAAGAGAGTTCGATTCAGAGTTGCCAAATACGAGGGCTTGTTTATTTGATAATAGGAATAAGTGAAACAGGGAAAGCAGGTCAACAAGAACAGGTACAATGAACAAGGGGCAAAGTTCTGCTGCTCTGCAGCTTCTCCCGGAAGGGTAGTCTTGGGAAGCAGGAGCAGACCTCTGTACCGCTCTGCAGACTCTCACGGCGGACCTCTCAGATGTTGTGTAAGACCGAGAGAGGGAGAGAGGGAACGGGTCAGTGACAGAGCAGACTTGAAACGAGCTGGAGGACAGGGTGTTATATTCTTCGTGTTAAACAACACAGTGATGTGCAATATTCCAAAAACAGCCCAAGTGAATATCTTCATGTAAACACACAGTGAGCAAAAATCCAGACACCGTCCAAATGTGAAATACTATCTTCGTGTAAACACACAGTGAGCAAAAATCCAAACACAGTCCAAATGTGAAACAATATCTTCGTGTAAATACACAGTGAGCAAAAATCCAAACACAGTCCAAATGTGAAATAATATCTTCGTGTCAATACACAGTGGGAGGTGGAAGATCCCCAAAATATTATTCCAAAAAAGGAAAGAGCAAAAACGATAATGGCTGGGTGAGTGACTGTCTGACAAAAAGGTGGTAGACTTCAGTGTAAAGGTTTACACACGAAAATCGGAAATAGGTCAAGACAGTCAATCTAGAAAAACTCACCCAGACGAGCTGCGTAAAGGAACAGGAACAACAGTGGAGGCGAGCGCGCGCCACGGAGCAGGTATCCAAGCGAAGGCTTCTAGGAATTCCTGGAGAATAGCACAGTGAAACAGAAGCAACGGGGAAAAACATCCAGCGACAAATCAAGACGAACCAACAACTTAGGGTGGGGAAAACGGGGTATAAATAATGAGGGATCGATTGATTGAAAGGCAGTGACAGCTGGGGAATGTGATTGAAAAGCGTGGGGAAGTGAGGGAACCAATCAGCGACGTCTCAGATGACGTCAGCGGGGAGAAACGTGTGAACGAGGGAATTGAAATACTTGACAGAAAAAATGAATGAAAACAAAGCGAGGGTGGTTAAAGGAACAGAACGAGTGAGAAGGCAAGGACAGAAACCTCACAGTACCCCCCCCTCCACGGGAGCCGCCCGGCGACCAGGCCGACCCGGCTCGTCAGGATGGGCCCGATGGAAGTCGGTGATCAAGCCGGGATCCACGATGAACTGCCGGGAGACCCAGCTACGCTCCTCAGGGCCGTAACCCTCCCAGTCCACCAGGTATTGGAATCCCCGGCCCCGCCGACGAACGCCCATCAACCGGCGGACCTGCCACTGGGGGTGACCATCCACTAGCACAGGAGGCGGTGGATCAGGAGCCGGAGGCATAAGGGGACTGAGGGAGACGGGCTTAACCCGGGAGACATGGAACACGGGGTGGATGTGCATGGATGCAGGAAGCTTCAGGCGCAGGGCCGCCGGACTGAGTACCTTCAGGACCTCGAAAGGACCGACGAAGCGAGGGTTGAGCTTCTTGGCCGAGGACCGTAGCGGGAGGTCCTTCGCGGAGAGCCACACCCTCTGCCCAGGGCGGTAAGTCGGCGCGGGAACCCGGCGCCGGTCGGCACCACGACAGGCGCGCTCAGATGTCCGGAGCAGCGCGGTCCTGGTGATCTCCCAAACGCGACGGCAGCGGTCGAGGTGGACCTGCACGGAGGGAACTGCCACTTCCGTCTCCAGTGCGGGAAAAAGAGGGGGCTGGTAGCCCAGGGAGGCCTCAAAAGGGGAGAGACCGGTGGCGGAACTGACCATTGAGTTGATCGAGTATTCAACCCAGGGAAGGAAACGACTCCAGGATGCCGGCCTCTCGGCTGCCACACACCGAAGAGCAGACTCCACGCTCTGGTTCATCCTCTCCGTCTGCCCGTTTGTCTGGGGATGGTAGCCAGAGGAGAGACTGACCGTTGCCCCCAATCCCTTGCAGAAAGCCCGCCATACCTGGGAGGTGAACTGGGGCCCCCGGTCAGAGACGATGTCCTGGGGAAAGCCGTGAAGGCGGAACACGTGGTGCGTCAGGAGGTCCGCCGTCTCGGCTGCTGAGGGAAGCTTGGAGAGGGCCACGAGGTGGACCCCCTTGCTGAATCGATCCACCACGGTCAGAAGGCAGGTGTTCCCCTGGGAGGAGGGTAGACCAGTGACGAAGTCGAGCGCCACATGTGACCATGGACGGCTTGGAACGGGAAGTGGCTGCAAGAGCCCGGAGGGTGCCTGGTGAGAGGCCTTGCTGCGGGCACAGACCGCGCAGGCCAAAACGAACTCCTTGACGTCGTTCCGCATGGTGGGCCACCAGAAACGACGAGCCAGGAAGGAGAACGTGCGATGGACGCCTGGGTGGCAGGCGAACCGGCTGGTATGGCCCCACAGCAGTACCTGGGACCGGACAGAGTCAGGGACGAAGAGACGGCTCCTAGGGACGTTGCTTGGGGCACGTTGGAAGCGTAGGGCACGCCTCACCACACCCTCGATGCCCAAGGTGATGGCTCCAACCACTCGGGCCTCCGGGATGATGGGAGATGGGTCCTCAGAGGGTGGAGCCCCCTTGGAGTGCATCCGGGACAGGGAGTCGGCCTTCGTGTTGCGGGAACCGGGGCGGAAGGTCAGCGAGAAGTCGAACCGACTGAGGAAACTGGCCCATCTCGCCTGCCGACCGTTGAGGCGCCTGGAAGCGCGGATGAACGTTAGGTTCTTGTGGTCCGTCCAGATGGTAAAAGGCTCCTCGGCACCCTCTAGCCAATGACGCCACTCCTCCAGAGCAGCCACGACCGCCAGTAGCTCCCGATTGCCGGTGTCGTAGTTCCTCTCGGCGGGGAGGAAGCGACGCGAGTAGAAGGCGCAAGGATGTACCTTCTGGTCGGAAGGAGAACGCTGAGATAGGACAGCGCCCAGGCCAGAATCCGAAGCGTCCACCTCCACGATGAACTGTCTCTTGGGGTCAGGGTGGAGCAGGATAGGAGCGGAAGTGAACCTTCTCTTGAGGGAGCGGAACGCAGCGCGTGCCGCTGGGGACCAGTCGAACGGCAGAGCGGGGGAGGTCAGCTTGGTAAGAGGCTCCGCCACTTGGCTGTAGTTCCGGATGAACCTTCGGTAGAAGTTTGCGAACCCGAGGAAACTCTGTAGCTCCTTCCGGGTGGTGGGTTCCGGCCAATCCTCCACAGCCTGGATCTTGCGAGGATCCGCTCGGGTCAAGCCCTTCTCCACGATGAAGCCCAGGTAGTCGACGGAGTTGGAGTGGAAACGGCACTTCTCCGCCTTGACGAAGAGCCGATTGTGGAGGAGGCGCTCCAGCACCCGGCGGACATGCAGGATGTGTTCCTCGAGGGTCCTGGAAAAGATAAGAATGTCGTCCAGGTACACCACCACGAACACCTCCAGCATGTCACGGAGGACATCGTTCATGAGTGCCTGGAATACCGCCGGGGCGTTGGTGAGGCCGAACGGCATCACAAGGTACTCATAGTGGCCCCTGGGGGTCTTGAAGGCGGTCTTCCATTCATCGCCCTCACGGATACGGACAAGATGATAGGCACTTCGGAGATCCAGCTTGGTGAAGAACGAGGCCTGGGTCAGTGGCTCGAAGGTGGAGCTCATGAGAGGTAGGGGGTATTTATTCTTGATGGTGATCTCGTTGAGCTGACGATAGTCGATGCAGGGTCGCAGGTCCCCATCCTTCTTACCAACAAAGAAGAACCCGGCCGCCACCGGGGAGGAGGAAGGCCGAATGAGTCCTGCTTCCAATGACTCAGAGATGTAGAGATCCATCGCCTTCTTCTCCGGGACAGTCAGACTGTAGAGGCGGCTGCCGGGAAGGGGAGCCCCTTGGCGGAGGTCGATGGCGCAGTCATAGGGGCGGTGAGGTGGAAGGGACTGAGCCCTGGTCTTACTGAATACCTCCATGAGGTCGTGGTACTCGGGAGGAATGGACGAGGGATCCGGGGGCAACTCACCAGCCGGTCTCCGGGGCGGGGGACAAGACGCCGCCTGTAGACAGCGGGCGTGACAGGAGGAGCTCCAGCCCCTGATGGTACCGGAGGCCCAGGCGATGTGGGGCTCGTGCAGCGCGAGCCAGGGCCTACCCAGGACCACCGGGACAAGGGGGGATTGGGTAATGAGGAACTGGATCCTCTCTACGTGGTTCCCAGCAATGGTCAGCAAGACTGGGCCGGTCCGTTGAGAGATGTCGGCCAGGCGGTGTTGGTCCAACGAAAAGATCTCCAAGGGCCTCACAAGGGCCTCAAGAGGTATGTTGGCTTGGGTGGCAAACTCGAAGTCGAGGAAGTTCTCGTCTGCCCCAGAGTCGATGAGGGCCTCCACCGTGGCACGTTGGTCCCCCCAGGCCAGGGTGACGCTCAACAGATGGTCAGGTGGTGCGCGGCGCTGGGAATGGGAAAAACGGCTCACCAGGATCTCCCGGGGTCTTGGTGAGCCCGATCTTTTGGCCGGATAGGGCAGTCGGCGATACGGTGTCCCGCACCTCCGCAGTAGAGGCAGAGACCGGACCTGAGCCTTGCCTGACGCTCCGCCTGGCTCAGATGAGAGCGTCCCAGCTGCATGGGTTCCTCCTCGCGCACCGGACGGGGAAGCCTGTTACCATCAGTAGTGTTGGGGACGGGGCGTCCAGGAGTCCGGGGTGTTTCAGGAGGTGACAGTCGGGTCCTCTCGCGCCTTCTCTCCAGGAGGCGTCCGTCAATACGGATGACAAGGCTGAAAAGCTCCTCGAGGGAGTCGGGCACCTCCCTGGTAGCGAGCTGGTCCCGGACTGCGTCACTGAGCCCCCTTATGAAGGTTAGGCGAAGAGCAGGTTCGTTCCATCCACTCTCCACCGCCGCCAGTCGAAACTCCATGACATAGTCCGTCACCCTGCTGCTCCCTTGTCGGAAGGTCCCCAACCGGGCTCCAGGGTCCAGACCTCGGGCTGGATGGTGGAACACTCTGCGGAGCTCCGCCACGAAGTCTGGGTAGGAGAACAAAAAATCTGCTTCCATTGCCCAGGAGGAAGTGACCCACTGGGCAGCATGGCCTGAAAGTAGGTTGGTGATATAAGCCACTCGGGACCCCTGAGCAGAAAAACGGCTTGGTTGATGACGGAAAACCAACTCACATTGCATGATGAATGTGGCACATTCCTCGGGATTACCGTCGAACAGCCGTGGGACGGAGAGAAGGGGTTCCCGAGGTGCGAGATCTGCTGGGGCTGCGGGGAATGTTCCTGAAGGGTGTGAGAGATGAAAAGTATTAACGGCGTCGCCCAGCGAGTTAAGCTGGGCGAGAATCTCGGACTGTTGTCCCGCCATAGCGGCCATTGAACCCTGCATAGGCAGGACCTGGTCCCTGAGGTTCTGCACCGCAGCCGCAGCCCGCTCAAGTTGGAGACCGTGATCCCTGGTCAACTCGACTTGAATTGCAAGTGCGGTTCTGACCCCCTCTGTGTCGGCTGGGGTCGTCATGGTTGGTTCGTAATGTTATGGTTTGACACCGACCCCAAACGCTAACGACACAAGAGAGTTGGATTCAGAGTTGCCAAATACGAGGGCTTGTTTATTTGATAATAGGAATAAGTGAAACAGGGAAAGCAGGTCAACAAGAACAGGTACAATGAACAAGGGGCAAAGTTCTGCTGCTCTGCAGCTTCTCCCGGAAGGGTAGTCTTGGGAAGCAGGAGCAGACCTCTGTACCGCTCTGCAGACTCTCACGGCGGACCTCTCAGATGTTGTGTAAGACCGAGAGAGGGAGAGAGGGAACGGGTCAGTGACAGAGCAGACTTGAAACGAGCTGGAGGACAGGGTGTTATATTCTTCGTGTTAAACAACACAGTGATGTGCAATATTCCAAAAACAGCCCAAGTGAATATCTTCATGTAAACACACAGTGAGCAAAAATCCAGACACCGTCCAAATGTGAAATACTATCTTCGTGTAAACACACAGTGAGCAAAAATCCAAACACAGTCCAAATGTGAAACAATATCTTCGTGTAAATACACAGTGAGCAAAAATCCAAACACAGTCCAAATGTGAAATAATATCTTCGTGTCAATACACAGTGGGAGGTGGAAGATCCCCAAAATATTATTCCAAAAAAGGAAAGAGCAAAAACGATAATGGCTGGGTGAGTGACTGTCTGACAAAAAGGTGGTAGACTTCAGTGTAAAGGTTTACACACGAAAATCGGAAATAGGTCAAGACAGTCAATCTAGAAAAACTCACCCAGACGAGCTGCGTAAAGGAACAGGAACAACAGTGGAGGCGAGCGCGCGCCACGGAGCAGGTATCCAAGCGAAGGCTTCTAGGAATTCCTGGAGAATAGCACAGTGAAACAGAAGCAACGGGGAAAAACATCCAGCGACAAATCAAGACGAACCAACAACTTAGGGTGGGGAAAACGGGGTATAAATAATGAGGGATCGATTGATTGAAAGGCAGTGACAGCTGGGGAATGTGATTGAAAAGCGTGGGGAAGTGAGGGAACCAATCAGCGACGTCTCAGATGACGTCAGCGGGGAGAAACGTGTGAACGAGGGAATTGAAATACTTGACAGAAAAAATGAATGAAAACAAAGCGAGGGTGGTTAAAGGAACAGAACGAGTGAGAAGGCAAGGACAGAAACCTCACATTTCTTTGTTCATTCCATGAGGAAAATGTCCTCCATCTATCTCGTTCTCTCGACATTGTGTTTCAAAATTCCAATTACCACCACTGTGCCACACACACCATCCACCTTACACCTGACCACCACGTGCCAGTGCACTTGATAGATGACACAGTCGCGCTGTCGCATAGTGAGGCAGTTTATATGCATATTACTATTCTACAAACGTGTCTAATGTGAAATATATAATTATGTAAGCAAAACTAGATATTAGGTCTGTGATGGAAAGTGATTCTGTTAACATTCTATTTAGATTAAAAACATTTTATTATTATTATTATTATTTTTTTTTATCCTGCCCCTACCGCTAGGCTTCCTAGGTGCGAGGCCCTGTGCGACTGCACCGCTCGCACGCCCCTAGTGGCGGCTCTGTATGTATATGTTACTCAGACACCATCTTGATATTGTATTTAGATGTTTTAACAGTATTTAACAGTTAATTCTGCCGTCTTGCTAGCAAAGCCGACAGCCTCAGCCTCCATATATCTTACTGGGGACTCATTGAGATCTTGAGATATGAGTATGAGCTCTCGTCAAAATATGATATTGGAATATGTGGTTGACTTGACTGGGTGGTGTGGAAGTCCAGTGCCTGGGAATCACCACCCTCCTCTAAATTACGATATTTATTTCAGGTTTCTCTCAGGTATCTCCATTGACCTCCATAGTAAACTTGGTCAGGAAAAACTGACACCCCCCACTGTGTTACATTAACACACCCCTACTGGACTATATACTTGCATAAACAATCAAAACATACTTGTTCATACTTCACTGATTCATACTCTTTGCACATAACTGCCCAATTGCACAGCCCTGCTAATGATCCCATCCCACTGTATTGTTATTTACATTTTTTTTACTTATATTAGGGGCGGCTGGGTGGCACAGCGGACATTGCGCTCATCACCAACGCACGAGACACCGGTATCGAATCCGGCTGTTGGCGTTGCCTCCGGCTTGGGCCGGCCGTCATACTAACTCAATTGGCAGAGTTAGCGGGTGGGAAGTCGATGGGTGGTAATCTGGACGTTGTAAACAGCGACTCCTACAGGTCGGTTGGGGCGCCTGCACAGCAGAGACAGGAAAATGGCGGGGGCAGTGTGAGCCTCCCACACGTTACTCCTCGCCAAATGAGAGTCCGCGCTGGCAGGTGAAAAGATGCGACTGGCTGCCTACACATGTATCGGAGGGGACATGCGATGGGCTTCTATCCTCTCTACAACCGGCCAGTGGGGGGCACATGCGAGCAACGTTCAAGACAGGGGAGGGGAGAATTGGCACGGCAAAATTGGGATGGGAGAAAAATAGAAAAAGAGGAGAAAAAGTGGATACTTTTTTTTTTTTTACTATATTATATTGTGCTATATTTCATCTAATTTATATCCCATTTTATTTTATTCAACCTCTCGACCACACATTACCACCCCGACTCCCGGGGCTCTAGTTCCGTCAATCATTTGGCGATCTCGAAAATCATTGCACAGGGTTGTAGCCAATGAGTGTGGCTTTCCGATGATACCCCATGATATGACAATTGGGGATCTAATACGGTCTCTATTGATCGATTTATGATAAAGAAAAGCAGGGGGTCCTATAGGGGGACCTTAAGGCTTAACAGGGACTTTATCGTCACTTTTTTCTTTTTGAATTACTTTTAAAAATTATATTTGTTTCTATTGTTAATATGTTAGTATTGTCAATGTGTTGTTTTACAAAAGGAAATATTGGTAAAAAATAAATATATAAATATATATATATATATTTTTTTTACTTATTTTTTTTTAACTAGACTTCACTCAGATGTATTATTGATACTCTCATTGATACTATGTTTGTTTCTGACTCAATGTGTGTGTGTGTGTGTGTGTGTGTGTGTGTGTGTGTGTGTGTGTGTGTGTGTGTGTGTGTGTGTGTGTGTGTGTGTGTGTGATGCAAATGTGCAATTCATGAGGGTCATCCTTTTGTGTTAAATGGCTGCATAAAGCAAGCATTTGTTGACTCTCATGTTGATAAGAGTATTAAAACTTGGAACTTGAAAAAGATCTGTTTAAGGTAGATAAAAACGAATTAAAAAAAGAATGCGATTAATTTGCGATTCATCGCAAGTTAACTATGTACAATTATGTGATTAATCAGATTAAATATTTTAATCGATTGACAGCACTAATTATTATATTATAGAATGCAACAATCTATTTAATAAGCAAATGTTTGTAAAGTGTGTTTGTCAGTTTTTGGGCTGTATTTCATGTAAAAAAGTTTACTGTGAGTTAGGCACATTAGCATTTAGCTACATTAGCATTTAGCTCTGGCTATTAATCCAATACATTAATCTGTTAGATATGGGGCATGAATGCAACAATCTATTTAATAAGCAAACGTTTGTAAAGTGTGTTTGTCAGCAGGGTCTTTTAAGGTTTTTGGGCTGTATTTCATGTAAAAAAAAAGTTTACTGTAGTGTTATAGTTTAGCCACATTAGCATTTAGCTTAGCCTAAATCCAAACATTAATCTGTTGGATATGGGGCATGAAATGAGACATATAACTCAATTAGTATCGGCGTGGCATCTGTTAGACCCACGTTTGATATTCTGCAAAAAGAAAAAGTGACGATAAAGTTGTTTAATTGACGGGAGAAAAGTTACTAAAGTCTATGTATTGTGATGGCGCCGGACGAATTCTACCGGGCAAGTGACGTAACCGGATATGACGCCCCCACCTTGTGCAAGTGGAGAATTAGGAGGCTCGGCACAGGTCTGCTAGACCTAGAGACCAATAAAGTCTCCTCCTCCGACAGTACTTACTGGTCTCCGGGTTTCCAGCACACACACTCTCGTTTTTCCATCACCTGTAGGCTACAACCGGAGCAACAATCTTCCAAATCTATCCACTCCGCTCCGATGTAATTTGGTCATCGATCTGTCACCGAAGCGACCGCGGGGAGAAGAGGAAACGCTCGTGGAATTTGGAGGAACAGGGCAATCGACTGAAGTCACGGAGGAGCGAGGCAATCAGGTGGAGAAGTTTCAGCGTGACCCGCGTGTTCACCTCAGGCCCGCCGCGCGCTCTGCGGAGACCACTCTGTTTTTCCGCACGCTGCAGTTTAATAACGTCTGTAATGTTGATGATGTCGAGGACGCCGGTTGTTTGTTTACTTCTATTCTCCCCTCAATAAGAATAAATCGGGAGGGGGGGGGGGGGCAGCAGTCACGCAAACACGTAATGATTGACACTAAAATGAAAACTCTGAAATAAATGAACTTCACATACGGCAGGCGGAGCAGCTTGCGTTTCAGCCCATTATGCGTCAGAACTCCCCGCGTGAGACAATAGCGATAGTGTTTTGGCTGTAATACGCCGGCAATTAAAATATGTTAATCCACTGGCATCTGCTGATGGGTGTCAGTTTGGGTAAAGAAGCCCGGTCTATTTTCGGAACCGCTGATGGGACACTAATTGGTATAAATATGCACTCCATCCGGGCCCGGAGACGAGGCTGGCGAGCGAATACTTCTTCAGGGGAGGCTTCATCCAGAAAGATCCGCAGGTGGGGAGAGCTGTGTGGCTCTGGGTGCAGGTCTACATCTCGGGATCATCCGCTTTGATTGATTAATAGATTGAACATTTTATACATTTTTATTATTTTATTAATTATTAATGTCCGCGTTGTTTCGAACGTTAAGCTTAGGTACTCGTTCGAACTGGTTAAGGTTAGAGTTTGGAATCAGGGCTGGTGGTCTAAAATGTTCAATCAATCAATCAATCAAAGCGGGGAACATAGAACCCGGGGAACATAGAACCCGGGGAACATAGACATGCTCCCTACATCTCCACCATCTCATTTATCTTCCCCGCCGATACACACACCATCCGCAGTAAACATAGTAAACTAATCATGATAATTCCCTCGTCTATATAGTTAATTGTGCCTTTACACACACACACATGCTGCATCTTGATTAGGTTAAAGAAACATGCCAATATTATGTGCTTATGTCTTCTCCAGAGTCAGACAAAAGAATATAGATACCAATTTGGTCTCTGTAGAAAGCTATCTGGCTGCAAGCTAGCCTAGCTTAGCACAATTTAATGGAAGTGGATACAGACCTATAGTCTAGCTTAAAAATAGGAGGTGTTTGGCTAGCTAATCTATATCCACTTCCGTTCATTCGTGCTAAGCTAGGCTAGCTTCCTGACGGATAGCTTTCTACTTAAAGGAAGATGCCAACTTTTTGGGAAATTCGCTTATTATTTGCCATCTACCCTGGAGTTAGACAAGCAGATACTAATGCGTGCACAGAGTTGGCGTGTTCCTTTAACACACAGAGAGGAAATTGGTATCTATCTTCTTGTCTGACTCTGGAGAAGACGGTAAGCACATTTCCCTGTAATGTTGGCATGTTCCTTTAAATAAATGCCTCCCAGGGTAGCTGCAGACAGACAGACCGATAGATAGATAATGTGGGTATGAAAGTACCTCAGTTGAGATTCAGAAACTGTGACCATTTCGTCACTGTTTACAACAGTGCTGAAAATACTGCATATTCACACTTATATATTTATATCACCGTATATATATATACCCATATTTGGGTGTAGTGGTTAACACTGTCGCCTCATATCTCTAATTAAAATTATAACTTAGGAATACAATTTGTCTGTATTATGTATCTATGTTATATGTCAGTTAGTAGGTAGGTGTGTAAACCTACCCACGTTGTATGTTTGGTTTTGTTTTTTGTTTATTGTTTTGTTGCTTATATTCTGTTTATATCTGTGATCAGGCTCCCTCCAAAAGCTTTAAATAGCTTCTTGGGAGACCTGGCACATGCACACAATTGCGACATTGTTATATCACATGAGGATACTTACATGTAATGTATCGTGTGTGTGTGTGTGTGAATAAATTCATTCATTCAGTTACTGTAGAAGGTCCAGGGTTCGATTCCCGCTTGGGGACCAGGTCGCCGTGTTGCCAGGTACCCAGGTGGGGTATCTCCCGGGCCTTTCTGTGTGGAGTTTGCATGTTCTCCCCCCGTGCTCACACAGGTTTCCCCTCCAGAATATAAACCCAAAGGAAAAACATGCAGAACAGATCACTAACGCTGTCGCATCCCTGACGAAGATGGACATGAGCACTTGGATTGGTCCCCAGGCTCGGCCCCACGCCACAGCCCATGTCTGCTCCCGGCTGCCCTTGGGGGGGAAGGAGGACGGGATGGGTCAAGCACAGAGACAAAATTTCATATCTGCGACCCAAAAATTGCATGTGTGTTACTGTGTGTGCCGCCCATCGCATGTGTGTGTCGCTGCATGACGACATTGTCAATTTGTGCAATGAATAAAGACTCCTTCAAAAGTCCAGTTTATATTGTCTGAATATACCTGCATATAACCCCTCATACACTTGTCTTGCTTGTACACCACACCTGCACATAACCCTTAGCTCTGTATGATATCATGTACAATAGTGTATATACCATATATATATATATTTATTCACACCGCATATATATACCTATCCTCACCTGTCCGTACTTATACCTGCACATACTACATACATACATACTATATCTATATCTGTACATATCCTACTCTTACTAGTTACGCTGCTGGCCAGTAGCAGTCATACTGTCTCTATTTATATAATACAACGCTGTACATACATTTGATTAGCACTACACTCAGTAGTACTAACTTGTATATTTTGTACACAGTTTAACCACCTATATACATTGTATATCGCTGTTGCACTTTACTGCTACATTTGCACTCTGGTTGGATGCCAAACTTCTTTTCGTTGTGTACTGTACTTGTGATGTATAACGGCAATACATTTTAATCTAATCTAACGGCTCAGGAAGTAGAGTGGTCGTCTGGTAATCGGAATGGTTCCCGGTTCGATTCCCGCTCCTCCCGGGCAGCGTGTCGAAGTATCCTTGAGCAAAGAAATTGAATCCCTAATTGCTCCCGATGAGCAGGTTGGCACCTTGCACGGTCGCCTCCGCCGTCGGTGTGTGAATGTGTGAGTGAACGGGTGAATGTGAGGAACAAAATTGTAAAGCGCTTTGGATAAAAGCTGTTATATAAATGCACCGTTTACCATTTAGATGGCTGCAGCATGGCCAGTATAGCATGACCAGTATAACATGACCAGTATAACATGGCCAGTATAACATGACCAGTATAACATGACCAGTATAACATGACCAGTATAACATGGCCAGTATAACATGACCAGTATAACATGACCAGTATAGCCTGGCCGGTATGACATGACCGGTATGACATGGCCGGTATGACATGGCCGGTATAACATGACCAGTATAACATGACCAGTATAACATGACCAGTATAACATGACCAGTATAACATGACCAGTATAACATGACCAGTATAACATGATCAGTATAACATGGCCAGTATAACATGACTAGTATAACATGACCAGTATAACATGACCAGTATAACATGGCCAGTATAACATGACCAGTATAACATGGCCAGTATAACATGACCAGTATAACATGGCCAGTATAACATGACCAGTATAACATGACCAGTATAACATGGCCAGTATAACATGGCCAGTATAACATGACCAGTATAACATGGCCAGTATAACATGGCCAGTATAACATGGCCAGTATAACATGGCCAGTATAACATGGCCAGTATAACATGACCAGTATAACATGACCAGTATAACATGACCAGTATAACATGACCAGTATAACATGACCAGTATAACATGATCAGTATAACATGGCCAGTATAACATGACTAGTATAACATGACCAGTATAACATGACCAGTATAACATGGCCAGTATAACATGGCCAGTATAACATGACCAGTATAACATGGCCAGTATAACATGACCAGTATAACATGGCCAGTATAACATGACCAGTATAACATGACCAGTATAACATGGCCAGTATAACATGGCCAGTATAACATGACCAGTATAACATGGCCAGTATAACATGGCCAGTATAACATGGCCAGTATAACATGGCCAGTATAACATGGCCAGTATAACATGACCAGTATAACATGACCAGTATAACATGACCAGTATAACATGGCCAGTATAACATGACCAGTATAACAGTATAACATGACCAGTATAACATGACCAGTATAACATGGCCAGTATAACATGGCCAGTATAACATGACCAGTATAACATGACCAGTATAACATGGCCAGTATAACATGGCCAGTATAGCCTGCGATCGGTATTCCGGCCACACAGGCTTGCAGAGCTGAGGTAAAATCACCGGGGGTATCTGCGGAAGGAGAAGTTATAGTGGAAGACGGAACTAATAATAACGCAGCGTCATCAGCATAGCAAAGAATCTGTGACTCCTGACCGAACAGCGAGCGTTAGGAGAATCCAGTCAGGAGCCTGAGGCATGAAGAATGGACACAGCTTTCTAGCTGCTTCGACCAGGAGCTCCTAGAGAGAGAAGAGGAGGGCCCTGGTTTTACAGTTGAAAACAATAGTAACAACAAGAAGAGAGATTTTCCAAACAGGTGTTTTATTTAGCTGACACTACAGTCAAGGTGTGCAACTGTAAAACAATACATGAGTCATTGTGGGAATTTCAGTGCTACTTGAATGCCATTGGTTTAACAAACAGAGCAAATAAATCAATAAATAAATAAATGGTATAAAACGGCAGCATTCCTTTAGAAAAGGTGAGGATGCACGGCTCCTGGCCCTCACTGCAGAAAAGCGACGAGCTTTAGCGAGAGATCTTTCCTTTTAAATCTCGGAATTCAGTCTTAAATGTGTCTTAGAAATAATAATCTTGATCAGTCAAATGATTTTACTTTGTTTGGTCGATACTTTTGCTGGTTTGAGAGAAAGTCATTCTCATTTCATTGAAATTACAGGAATGATCTGGAAACGAGGGAGAAAAAAAATCACGATGCATGAAATGTTGTTTTATACAGATTTCACTTGTAATCGCTTGTTTATTTCAAGGAAATGTCTTAAAGGCACAATCTGTGATCGCAGCGTTGGTAACTCTCTGTCACCGCATTACTGGCCCTGTTACATATCAATTTATTGGATTGAAGAATTTTTTTCCCAGTAATTTATTATCTGAGCCTTTGATGCAAGAACTAAAATAACTAAAGTGACTAATAAATAACTAATATATAATTAATAAATAACTAATATGAGTTGTTATGACTGTTTAAAAGTATCAGTTACATTTGCAATGTTTGTAAACATTGAAATCTAATATACCTGTATATTGTGTTATTATGGGCACAGAAATAATAATAAAAAAAAGCTTATTTTCTATTGACAACTCAAAAGAAAACATTATGTGAATATATAAAGTTTTGATGGTTGAATAAAATCTGTATTGTTACATAATTCAGATTAGAATATTCTTAAAAGGGCTTTATACAGAAAGTCTTGAGATACGTCTGAATAGAAAAAAGTCCCTCTCAATGCTCATCACTTTCTGCAGTGAGATCAACATATATATATATGTAGAAATAAAGTACATACAGCCCGCCAGCCAGTCAGTCAGTCAGTCAGTCAGTCAGTCAGTCAGTCAGTCAGTCAGTCAGTCAGTCAGTCAGTCAGTCAGTCAGTAGATTAACATGCTGAGGAGACGATCATATAGATAAAGAGAGATGGAGAGAGAGTCTTTCCCCAGAGAAAGTACAAATAGACAGAAATGGAGTGTGTGCATGTGTGTGTGTCTGAAGAGAGAGAGAGAGAGAGAGAGAGAGAGAGAGAGAGAGAGAGAGAGAGAGAGGGGCGGGGTAAAGATATGGAGGTATATTCCTCAGAGAGAAAAAATGAAAGAGATGGATAAAGAGAGGGAGAGAGAGAATATATGGCCATATATTCCTCCGAGGTAAAGTATGAAAGAGAGAGAGAGAGAGAGAGAGAGAGAGAGAGAGAGAGAGAGAGAGAGAGAGAGAGAGAGAGAGAGAGAGAGAGAGAGAGAGAGAGAGATGAGTGAGAGGGTGTGGAGTTATACATTCAGGTGGCAAGGCCGAGACCTGCTGTGGTTGTGGGGGGTGAGAGGGGTGAGGCGTGGTGGTGAAGGGGGGGTTAGAGGGACCACAGGAGGCTCTCTTCATTCACTTGTCAGATAGATAAAGATGGAGGAGCAGCTACGGGAACAGACGACCGACGCTGCTCTCTGCCGCTGTCACTCAGAGAGATACCACAGTGATCTGCCCGCAAAGTCAAGTTTCAGCCAAGTCCTCTGAGGGAGGCAAACGTTCGCATGAATCATTTATCATTTATAATAAAACATTTGACCAGCTAACTTGTGAGATATAATTTTTCGGTAACACTTAGGTTTGGGACTGTATGTCAAAGAGGCACTTCACCCAAAAAAAAAACAATGCTGATTTATTTGTCACATAATCTCACACACTGTAACGTTCTGGGTTCTTGATTTAGGAGCCCAACTGTCATTCTGGAGTTATTTCACCTGGTGGTTGGTATCTGCACACATTGTTGGTCACGCCCTATTCCTGATGTGTCACTGATTGAACTGTCACCACTGGTTGCTGTCGCGAGCTGTCAATTACCTGTCATTGATTGATGCCTTGGAATGTTTGGTATTTGACTATATATTCACTCGTTGTTTCCCTCTGTCTTTGTCGAGGCTTCAGATTAGGCCTGCCACGATAACACATTTTGCTGGGCGATTAATTGCCCCCGAAAATATCGCGATAAGCGATATTATTGCGACCGGTTAGAGAATTTTTTTTTGGAGAAATTTATTTCCCCAAACTTTTATTTTGAAGCCCACCGCTCCGTCTTTTCCGGTGTTTTAGACTTTTATTTTGAAGCCCACCGACCGGACCGGAAGTATTGTTGTGATTATCAGGTACTTTTTGGGTACTTTTTTAGTCCCTGCTCTGTCGTGGTTCCAAGCGAGTAGAAGTGGTACCAGAAAAGTCACGTGAAACACTGCAGACCACTGATTGGTCAGAATAGAAACGCGTCACTCGTTGGAGAGTCTGAACGAAAACAGAAAGCCGCCATCTTTAATGTCTCGCATAGGATTTCATAATCATTATGTTTGCAGCAGGCACAAGTGCAATAAACAAAGGATACAGTCACTGTGTATTCTGCCTCATTTATTGATTAAACAAAACCGACATCAACACAATTTGCCACAGAGCGGAGAGTTTAGTCTCGCAAAAAGATCGCTGACTTGTTAAGGCTTGTTGTTAGGTTAGGTGCTAATGTTGTGCTAGCGTTTTAGCATGGCTATCGTACATAGCGTGATCAATATAACTCGCTATTGATTGTTTGTATGAGTAACGTTAATGCTAGTAGAATAGACACAATGAGGGGTAACGTTAGCCCCACGGAGCTCCTGTGCTGTGCTCTGTAGTAAAGCCAGCGGCCCGCCTCCCAACACGGACAGTGAGTTTCACTACACACATGAGTGCATGCTTACCAACTGTCCGTCTGCAACACTACTATCACCAACATCTAAGAAGGGAGATCCCCCCTTGAATGGCCCTTCTAAGGTTTCTCTCCTCCACACTGCCTGTGGAGCTTTTTTCCCTATTGTTAGGTTTTAGTGAGTTTTTCCTTACCTTCGCGTGGGGTATGTCTGGGAGTGCTTGCATTCTTTAATTTTTAATTTTAATTTTTTGCATTCATCTAAAAATGTTTGGACCTTATGGTGTTCTTGTTCTGTTCTTGACTTATTGTTATGTTTTCTTCTTTACTTATTTAAAGAAGACCTGTACGGCCCATGGGGACATTAACGTGTGTTGTCGGGCCTTATAAATAAATTTGATTTGATTTGATTTGTGACTGACAAGGGGCACTGGTTCCGCCTCATTAAAACAAACGCGCAAATAGCAATTAATCGCGCCCGTCAAAATCATTGCATTCATTTTAATTATCGCGGCAATTAATCGATTTATTGCTTATCGCGGCAGGCCTACTTCAGATTGTCGTTCGTGTGGAAGGAGCTGGAGAAAGTGCTGACCTTCTCGCTGTATATTTATCCTGTTGTAAACGACCTTTCTCTCAGTTGACGCTCGGCGTCTTTCCTGGTATCCCTTTTGCTCAGTGTTCTTATATTAAAAGACACCTCGAAGAAAGAGCAACCCATTCTCTGCCTCTCATTATTTACTCCACAATTGGACTCACATTTGCTTACCTGCGCTCGATAACACACACGTCCAAAAACTCGAATCAATTTTGCACACGTTCATTTAGCTTGAAGGTTATCGAGAGTAAAATAGTTTGGATGTGGCCACCAGTGATGTCATCGGGGACATTGAATCCCTGTGTTGTGTTAATTACAGCTCAGTGAAATGATAAGGTAGCAGACCCTATAAGACCATTTCATGGTGCTGTAATTAACACAACACAGGGATTCAATGTCTCCGATGAAATATTACAACTCATTTACTCTCGATAACTGTCAAACTAAATTAATGAGTGCAAAACTGTTTAGAGTTTTGGGATGTGTGTGTGAGATTATGTGAAAAATAAATCAGCATGGTTCTTTTTGCATATAGGAACAATTTTGTATTATTATATAAATTATTAAGCAGATACAAAATGGGAATTTTACATTTGTTCTTTGACATTTGTTCCCCTGCACTGCAGCAACTGATGGTTAATCAATTTGTCGTTAACATGCAATTGCCCGTTAGTGCCTCAGCGCTTAATCAATGTCGTTACTTGACCCCTAAATTAAAGTGGTACCTATTTCTCATACGAGACAAGTTAAAAATGATTCTCTGTGGCCAGAAGTTACAGTAACTGGAAGCTGGAGATGGGAGCCAAAGTAAATTTATACAAGCTGGGCTTGTAACCCTTACAAAACTGTATCATGGTATTTCAAAAATATTTTGGTCAATACCAGCCATGGAAATTCCATCTGTATTATTGTTTAAATTGGATTATACCATGGTATTATTACAAGTACAAAAGTTGTAGCATGGCAATACAGTACCATGATACGGTATTTATACCATTGCCGGTACCCAGTGGTGGAAGAAGTACACAGTTACTTTACTTAAGTAAAAGTAGAAATACCCAGATAAATAAGTACTCTGGTAAAAGTAAAAGTCCTCCATTCAAATTCTACTTAAGTAAAAGTAGTGAAATATTTGTTATTTAATTGACCTATTCTAAGTAAAAGTATGCATTCTACATGATGTTTGTGTATTCCAGTGCTTGGGAGCCTTCAATCTTAGATCCATTGACCTCTATATAGGTTATGTTAAAGATGTGGTCCAGTTATGCTGCTCTGATTATGTCTGCTGTGAAAGTATATCATCTTCATACATATTTACCATGTTTTCTATGCAAAATCCTTTTCTTCAAAGTAACTCGTAACCGATGGGTTCAGATAAATGTAGTGGAGTAAAAAGTACAATATTTCCTTTGAAATGTAGTGGAGTAAAAGTATAAAGTTCCCTAAAATGAATACTCACATAAAGTACAAGTAGCTCGAAATTGTACATAAGTACAGTACTTGAGTAAAAATACTTAGTTACGTTCCACCACTGCCGGTGCCATACAGTATGGTAAAACCATATATATATACCATCAAACTACCGACACCCCAAAACAACATACATCTCAGGCAGCAGTACCTACAGCTGAACATGCAGTGTATGAGTGAGTACTACAGACTGGACACGGTGAGGCTGTACGGATACATCCCGTTTACAAAAAATCGGAAATATCAGGATTTTAAACACGTGAAAACGACGTCACCGATTGAAACAATGAATTGACGACTGAAAACCGCTCGGTGAAAAGCTCTCTGTCGGCTCCGTCACCCGCTCTCCCACACCTGTTTTAAAAAAAAACGTGTGTCATTTTGAGATAGTGAATCCTGAAATCCCGATTTGTGGAAAGCCGTAATATCGGGATCATCCCTATGTTCCCCGGGTCCTATGTTCCCCGGGGTTCTATGTTCCCCGCTTTGATGGATTAATAGATTGAAAATTCTATACATTTTTATTATTTTATTAATTATTAATGTCCGCCTTGTTTCGAACGGTTAAGCTTATGCCCTCTTTCGAACTGGTTAAGGTTAGAGTTTGGAATCAGGGCTGGTGGTCTAAAATTTT
>NC_140166.1:216004720-216012220 GCF_963971535.1 Notolepis coatsorum
CAAACCCCATCGGACCTTCTCAAAACCCATCGGACCTTCTCAAAACCCATCGGACCTTCTCAAAACCCATCGGACCGGACCTTCTCAAACCCCATCGGACCTTCTCAAACCCCATCGGACCTTCTCAAACCCCATCAGACCTTCTCAAAACCTCCCGGAGCATCTCAAAACCCATCGGACCTTCTCAAAACCCATCGGACCTTCTCAAACCCCATCGGACCTTCTCAAACCCATCGGACCTTGGGCAAAAAGAAAAAAAGCAAAAGCAAACATCTGACCCTTTTACCAGTTTTTCTGTCTCGAAACTGTTCATCCACCTTTTCCTCTTCCAGTAAATCCTTAGTTAAATGTTTATAGTGCTACCAGTATGCAAACCCTGAATGTCCATATATTAAATTATCAATGAAAAATAGTCATATGTACAATAGTGTAGTTCAATAAAATCTCGGTACTCTTTTAAATGAGCTTTTTGCATGCAGTCAACTGCATAATGTACAGGCAATAAAGTACGTCAAACTCGTCGTTTTCCTCGGCATACCAGAATCCAGCTGGACATGCATAGAGAGAGAGGTATGTACAATCACAAAAAAAAGGTCCCAAGAGTCATTTGAGACGTGCTCGACTGCAAGTCATGCCCAAAGGGAGACAACAAAAAAAAAGTCTGTGCAAACGTTAAAGTAGCCGGTTGAGAACCAGTGGTGTAGTAGTTGGTCTGGAGCGTTGCCCGCCTAGAACCATGAGAGAAGGATCAGTCCCCTTTACCACTGGGAGACACACTGCGTTGTAGGTGAGGTTTCCGGGTGCTGATCTGCGTCCCATCCTCTTCTTATTAATCCCAGATGCCCGCATGCTTCCTATATAAAAAGAATGCCTGCCTATCAAACATTCGAAACCTTTTACCAGTTCCTCCACTTTTCAAAACTCTTCATCCACCTTTTCCTCTTCCAGTAAAACCTTAGTTCACTGGAATCCTGAGCTGCGGGTGGCATCCTCTTCTTATTAATCCCAGATGCCCGCTTCCTTCATGGAATGCCCGCCTTATCGGTCGAATTACCATCGACAGATAGTACAACGCTAATGTGCCTTGGGGGGGGGGGGGAACGTAGCGGTATAGTAAGCACTAATAAGTCCACCTCCTCCGGCGGCCCACTCTACACACCACTGGCCCCAGTTCTCTTCAGAGCCCGTCGTCCTTCTCCACGTCCGGAGACACGGGCCTTGAGACGGTGAAGATGTCCTGACGTTGGGTTTTGGCTTTGGCCGCGGCGGCGGAGGAGGAGGAGGAGGCGGACGACGAGGGCCCCCCCGCCGGCGGCGGCTGCGGCCTCCTCTGGTCCGACGACGACAGCAGCCTGATGATCTCGGCCACTTGGCCCTCCAGGGCGCCCAGGCGGCCCCCCAGCGTCTGGATGTCCTCGCGGAGCTCCAGGCGCGTCTCGTGCAGCGCGGCCTGCAGCACCTGCTCCGGGATGGGGCAGAAGAAGGGGTTGGGGCTGTGCAGCAGCGGGGTGACGGCCAGCGGGGTGCGCGCCTCGCCGGCCCGGTCGATGCGCAGCTCGCTCTTGGTGATGCCGCTGTCGCACGAGTCCGTCTTGCGGAGGGGGTTGTTGCCGGACAACACCCCGCCCGCACCGCCCCCCTCCTCCAGGTCCCCCGATCTGCGCCCCCCCCCCACCGCCTCCTGACCTTTGCCCTCCTGCTGAGAGAGCATCTCCACGGAGACGGCCTTGGTGACGCTGTTGTTCAGCCCCTCCCTCCGGGGCTCCGCGGAGGAGGAGGCCGGCGGCGGGACGCCCCCCCCCGCGTTGCCCTTGAGGCGCAGCCAGCCGCTGGGCTTCACCAGAGGTCTGCCCCCCAGAGCCGGGCTGCCGGCCACCTTGAGCCTGGCGGCGGTGCCGGTGCCGGCCTGCTCCCCTCCTCCGCCCGCGGGCGGCACAGCTGGGCTGCAGCTCCATGATGTCACAGTTGTTCTGCTTGACGGACGGCTCGCCGGGCCCTACCGTAGGTCAGGGAGCTGCTGTGCATGGGCGTGACCTGGGACACGGTGAGCACGCTGCTGCTGGGCGGAGCTCCGTTCTGCAGGGAGGAGGAGGGCGGCGGCCGCGTGCAGGCTGAGCGGCAGGGAGTGCTGGAGGCTGGAGTGGCCCAGCTGCAGGCTGTGGGGGTGCAGGTGTTGGTGCAGGTGCTGGTGCTGGAGGTGGTGCTGGTGCTGGGGGTCCACCTGCAGCTGGTTCTTCTCCAGGTCCAGCTGCGAGGCGCCGCTCGCCCCCCCTGGTGGCTCCGGAGCTCCTTCTGCTGCTTGAACTTCTGGAAGAGCTTCCGGACCGGGTGGTCCTCGGGGATGGTGAGCTGGACCTCGTTCTTCGCTCCGCTGCCTCTCCTCCTCCTCCTTCTTCACCTCCAGGATCTTGCGGAAGATTATCTGGTCACACGCACACACACACACACACGCACACACACACCACACACACACGCGCACGCACACACACACACACACACACACACACACACACACACACACACACACACACACACACAGAGAGAAAACAACAACAAAGGTATTATCAGTTCACTTATAATTTCATTATTTATTATATGAATAATAATCCTGTCTCTTGCTTTCAACCACCACTGGTAGTGCATTAATCATTGGAGAGTAAACTGTTTTTGTTTTTGTAAACAGTGACAGTGACAGTGAGAGTGAGAGAGAGAGAGAGAGAGAGAGGGGGAGAGGGAGATAGAGATAGAGAGAGAGAGAGGGAGAGAGAGAGAGAGAGAGTGAGAGAGAGAGAGAGAGAGAGAGGTAGAGGGAGAGGGAGGGAGAGGGAGAGGGAGAGGGAGAGAGAGAGAGAATGGAGCCAGAGAGATTTGCAACAATAATTATGGAAATCTGTCAGGTCAGTCTGTCTTATCGTTCCCGCTACCTAATACATTCACGTGTCACATCCACCGCTCAGGTGATCCAACTCGCTCAGGTTGAGCTTCTGGAGATCCGTGTTAAATTATCCATCCGCTCCCCTGCACCCCCCCCCCCCCCCCCCCCCCCCCCCCCCCCCCCCCCCCCTGAATGATTCACCCCGTGTCTGGCTCCGCACGCTCTCTCCCGGTGCCCCTTAGACACTAATTACGTGGAGAATGACAGTGATCCCGGCAGGCGGGGCAGATATATACCGTACGTGTTATTCCTGGTTGGAGCGATAATGGTCCCCAGGTAGCGAGCCGACGAGGCCGGCAAGTGGGTCTTTCTTTACAATTATTGGGAAATGGGGGGGAATATTATATGCACACCTCTCTCCCTCCCTCCCTCCCTCCCTCCCTCCATCCATCATCTCTCCATCTCTCCTTCCCCCCTGCTTCTCGTCAGATCTGTAAGGACCTGCTGCCTCCCCCCCCTCTCTCTCTCTTGCTGTCTTTTTCTCTCTCTCTTTCTGTCTTTCTCTCTCTCATCTTTCTGTCTTTCTCTCTCACTCTCAGTCTCTCTCTCTCTCTCTGCCCCCTCTCTCTCTCTCTCCCTCCTTCCCTCCCTCCCTCCCTCCCTCCCTCCCTCCCTCCCTCCCTCTCTCCCTCCTTCCCTCCCTCCCTCCCTCCCTCTCTCCCTCCTTCCCTCCCTCCCTCCCTCTGTCTCTCTCTCCTGATACCATTGCCAGCAGAAGTCAAGCTGACTCTGTTCTCAGCTCAAACAGGCGCCAGGTGGTGCACAGGATCGGAGACGTGTCAATCATCTCAAACCCTGCCTATGGCCAGAGGGTAGAGCCATATGAAATCTGCCGCGTTCACGGAATAGACCAATAAAAATGGAATCAACTGTAAAACGTGGAATATTGCTAAATTTGCCCTAATCTGGACTGAAATTCCATGTTCGGATGGAACGTTTGGTGCAAAGCAAACATGACCATACACACAACACACAGCAATGTCCAAGCGTCTGGCTGCTTCGGTGTTAATTAACGTAGTCAAAAAAGCGAAGAAATTCCGCACTAAAGCCCTAAATTCAGAGCAGAGCAGTATCCTAATGACTTTTATACCTCAGGCGATAAGGTGTTTTGCAAATTCTGTCAACATACCGTGGACTGGACCCGCAAAAACATGTGCGAAGATCACTTAGTCTCCAAAATCCATATCAGGAACAAGGAAAAACAGCGTGCTTTCCAAAACACACCAGCTCTCTAACAACGATGATCTCTGACTGACACTATTGTGATTAAATAGCTATGCAATGTTACACTACATAGGACTATAGATGGAAATGATCGCTTCTCGCTAAATGTGGTGCACCCATCTATTTCTTGAATGCAAATTATTGTCAGTACACACTGTCCTTTATAAATGAAATTAACTAGAGGTGCATAAATTATGCATTACTATATTTCATCACAATAGAATAGATATAGCTAGGCTACTGACATTGTGATAATGTCAGTAGTAGCTAGATGTATCTATTGTTTACACTTGAAATGTGTATTTTTATTTTGTGTGCATTTTTATTTTGTCACAATATTATTTGAAACATATTATGTAAAATGTAACTGTATTTCTGAAGGGGTCCCCACACGGCGAGCGATTTTAGCCAGGCGACCGATTTTTTTAGCGAGCCGACCGACAGATTTGTATCACCTCCATTGTTATGAATGAGAGAACACACACGGCAGGAGATTTTGAAGCGACGGTCGGCAAGCTATTTCTGTCGCCTCGCTAAATATCGCCTCAATCCTATTTTTTTAGGCGATGGCACACGGACAATGAGGAAATAACATGACTTCTACAGTAGAAGTAGTGCAGAAGTTCTACTGGTGTATCATTTGTACACCTTTAATGTATCAATACATTCATTGATCAATAACCTACGTATTATTACCATGCTACTTATGTTCATTATTATTAACGGGAACAATTTAAATAAATAACGTTAGTTTGAGAAGCTATAGTGGCCGCTTGTCATTAACTAATAAATGAACAATGCGCCACGATGCACCTACTAGATGTTTTTATACTCGGGTAACAAAATAAGTTGTGGGTGTTGACAGAGTTTAATGTCCAGGCTGCAGCTGATGTAACTTAGTTCATAAGGTTTATTGTCCAAAGAAAATGATGGTGAGAACGGAACAGTCTTCAGTGAAAACACATTCTCTCTCAGCAGACCGCATAACACTGGTAGTGAACGTATCGTAGCGATCAGGCATGCAGTAATGTCAGGAAGAATGAGGAGAGGTTGTATTCGTATATGGTGGTTTAATTCCAGCTCAATATGGGTTTACAGGTTAATAAATACACTCCCTCGTAAAGCACAACACAGCTACCTGCTAATACGCTCGCTTCACGACAAACTAACGTCCGGTCCTGGCGGTCCGTCCTCTTAGGTCGCTTTCACACAGGGGCTGTTTGGTCCGGGACTTTCGGACCAGAATTCGATAGTCCGGTTTTTTGGGTTTGTGTGAATGCGTGTCGAACTCGGTTTCGCGGACCAAACAGGCGAACTCTGGTCCGCCTGAAAACGTCGGTCTCGGTTCGCTTCATCGGACCAAATGCGAACCAAATATAGGAAGTGATTATTATTACCACTGCTCGCAGCACTCACTGCAAAACAAGCACACTGCATCTATCTATCTATCTATCTATCTATCTATCTATCTATCTATCTATCTATCTATCTATCTATCTATCTATCTATCTATCTATCTATCTATCTATCTATCTATCTATCTATCTATCTATCTATCTATCTATCTATCTCTCTCTCTCTCTCTCTCTCTCTCTCTCTCTCTCTCTCTCTCTCTCTCTCTCTCTCTCTCTCTCTCTCTCTCTCTCTCTCTCTCTCTCTCTCTCTCTCTCTCTCTCTCTCTCTCTCTCTCTCTCTCTCTCTCTCTCTCTCTCTCTCTCTATCTATCTATCTATCTATCTATCTAACTGTGCATCTTGGGAAGAAGGAAGAAAAAACGTGGCTTATTATTATTACCGAGGCGCACGGCATTGGATCAATGGATCAATGCCACGTCAATACTATTATTACCTTACCACTGCTCGCAGCATTCATTCACTGCAAAACAAGCACACTGCATCTATCTCTCTATCTATCTATCTATCCACACACAGACACACACACGCGCGCGAACACACACAGGCTCGCAGCCACACACACATTTCCACTGTCCAATAGCCGAGCGCCCTTTTCGACCGCGTGACATTGTTCAGAAGGTTCGGTGCGCCTCACAGATTTCTATGTGAACGCAGGCGAACCAAATGAAGAATGCAACAATGTTGCAACTTCACCACCAGAACCGCACCGAGTCCACCAAAACTATATGTGAAAGCGACCTTATATCTCCCGGGGGGAAACACCCCCCAGCTAAACAGAGCGACACATAGCTTATTATACCTGAACGGTCGCCTCTGATGTGCGGGGCTAAGCGATTGTCGTTGAGCGACAGGCGATCGCATCGCCAGGCGACGTCGGTCGCCCGCCGTGTGCAGACCACTTGAGTTGCAGCACTTACAAACATGAAATGGACTGTTATATATTATTAAATTGTGGACATTTATTCATTCCCACTTATTAGACACTATTTATGATGGTAAAATGAGCGTAAAAAGCTAAATACAGAATTCTGAAATATTAAAACGGAAAAAACGGAATTTGGAAAAAAAGAAAACGGATTTCATATGGCTCTACCAGAGGGGTCACTGGGAAAGCCACAGCTTAATTATTAATAAAGAAATCTATGAATGTAACATTTTTTTTTTTTTTTAAATGACACATTTGTATATTGTATATTTGTATAGTGTTGGGACTTTATTCCTCCTGTACTTTTTTTTCTCAGTATGAAGCACATTCTCAGGGGCTCATAAAGAACCAAGCATTTCACTGTAATGTACATGTACTTTATATGTGACTAATAAAACCAAACTTGATGAAAATAAAAAGCTACCATTGATGTTATGACTTGAAACGGTCCCATCTGTTAGCTCTTCTGTTTCATACTCCCTGTTAAGGGTAAATTAACTTTCCTCTGAGTACAGTCTCACACTTTATCAAAAGTTACTCTCTCTTCTGTCAGCAAGAAAACAAGAGAAGAACACGCCAGGTGTGAAGTATCGATAAAGGCTTCATAAAATTTAAGGGGATTCAAAGGCATTATTGAGGTTTATTCTTCAATGGCTTACAATCTCTTTACGTCTACTCTCGACAGCTTTAAATCTATTACCTCGTCAGAAACCAAAGAGCGTCCAAAGTACCGCTGTGATTCGAATTTTGAGAGCTGAACATTCTAATTATGATGTCACGAAGAGTTCCAAAATAGAATTCTGAGTGAAACATTTGAAAAAAACCAAACACTCATCACACCTCAAAAGGGTTAAACACGCTTCACACCATCTCCCGCAATCTGCAGAAGTTATGGAACATTGTGATGATGACACTGTGACGTTCACTGGCAAACTATTGACACGTTCAGTGGAATTGCATTGCTAGGGAACAGCTTGAACCCAAGTATTTGCTGTCAGCTA
>NC_140166.1:216017220-216019462 GCF_963971535.1 Notolepis coatsorum
ATGCATATTATTTGATAGTGAATGGATGTTATGACTCGAGACACACTGCAGATAACACACAGACCACTGGGAATACAGACAAGGTAAACACATTAGTTGGGAAAATTGGGTCTTGATTCGGGACATATAATATAAATAACACGTACTGGACTAAACTGTAGACACTAACACACATGGCGCACAACTAAGACGACGGGGAGCATGGGGAATCACATTCGGAGACCTGACCGGGAGCTCTGGAACTGTACTATCATATGGAAGATAACAATTCAAATAAAATGTTGGACAATAATAGGGGCATTGGAGAATCCCCATTGGGGATATCACCGTCGTTATAGGAGGGCCCTCTCCAGGAGAGCCATATCCCTCCAGCCCGCCAACGGGGGTAAAAACCTGGGAAGTGCCAATTGTCTTTAGTCTTTTTTTATATTTTTTCTGAGTTATGTTAGAATAGCAGTTGTTTTAAATGTGCACATGGACAATTGAGAAGGACAAGAATTCAAAATGTTGGACATGAAGAGAGGCTTGGAGAATCTCCTTTGGGGGGTATCTCCGTCACTGGGGGGGGGGCTTCTCCAGTGGGAGAGCTGATCATATAACCTATTTGATCTTCATTTCATTTTTTCTTATTGTGTTGTCAGTTTAATTTTTTCATGGATGTATGTAGTGATATCGGTGGCATGGGTGGGGTCCTGTGTGTTGCGGGGTCGGTGGGCATGGGGTGGGGCTCTCTGTGACATGGGAAGTAGCGGGCTTGGCTCGGTGGGGGGAGACTCGGTCCCTCTCCTCTACTGGGCCTGGCTCAATTAATTCAAGGGACCCGTGTCGCTGGGGGCCCGGCTCCGCGCGCATCGGCCTGGGATATGGAGAAGTTCTAGTTGTGTTATGGATGTCATTGTGGGTATTGTCTGAGTGTTGTATGTATATAAATACAAATAAATAAAAATGAAAGTTTAAAAAAAATAATAACACTTCGACACATGGCCCAGGAGGAGCGGGAATCGAACTGGGAATCTTCCGATTACCAGACGACTGCTCTACCTCCTGAGCCACTGTTGCCCCCATTTACCATTACAGTACTTAAGTATGAATTAATGATCATCTAGACTGGCTGTGCACAACACAGTAACATGAAATCAATGCTATTCCCATGTTTCCTCTTTGTAAATGTACATCACATGGTTATGCGAGAATACTTAAGTATGATTGAATGATCATTGCCTTTATATAGTGCCTTTCTAGACACTCAAAGTGGTTTACAATGTAGGGTGGAAATTGCCTCCTTCACCACCACTGGTAGCACCCAACCTTGGGCTACGCAGGCTCAATGGCTGCCATACACTGGCACCAGGCACGCGTGATTTTTTTTCATAGCCGCAGTTTGCGGAGACGCTCTCTGATTGGCCACTGACGTTTCTGGTCGTGTGACATGTGCGGCCAATCGTGTGATGCCTGTTTCTTTCACCGGTTAAGTTTAGGCACTCTTTCGAAGTTGGCTAAGGTTAGAGTTTGTCTTAGAGCAGGGCGATAGAACACCAGCCCTGATTCCAAACTCTAACCGTAACCAACTTCGAAAGAGTCGCCTAAGCTTAACCAGTGATAAACTAGGCATTAGGTAGTTTGCATGCTGTTCGAGGCGGAAATGGGCGCGTCACGCGATTGGGCGCACATGTCACATGACCAGAAACGTCAGTGGCCAATCAGAGAGCGTCTCCGCAAATTGCGGCTACGGAAAAAAAATCACGCACCAGGCACACGTCACACTACACAATGGCTGAACGGCTCAGGAGACAGGGATTGATATCAGCCAATTAAGGGGGGGGGGGGGTGATTAGGTGGCCTTGATGTCAGAGACCTGATTGGGAATTTGGCCAGGAACATCGGAGAACCCCCTGCTCTTTGCGACAGACACTCAGGTTCTTTCAGGACCTGGATTTAACGTCTCACCTGAAGGACAGCAGAGGTAGTAGGACGGTAACGAGTAAAAGTACTTATTTACCGTCCTTTCCATCATAGATATATATAGAACACTAGATAGCTTAAGGCGGAGTCACCAGCGTCACTGAACCGCCGCCATCTTGGGGGGGTCAGCCTTGAGTGAGAGTGAGTGAGCTGCACAGACAAAAATACTCATAACTCGCTGAAATATTGACGGATTTACAAACGGGTTGGTTTGCTATAAACATCAAAGATGTACTTATGATACTGCATACTTATAAAACATTTTTTTTTAAAGATGTTT
>NC_140166.1:216019662-216074327 GCF_963971535.1 Notolepis coatsorum
AGAGGAGAGAGAGAGAGAGAGAGAGGTTAAAAGCAGAGAAAGAGAGAGATAGAGGTTAAAAGCAGAGAGAGAGAGAGAGAGAGAGAGAGAGAGAGAGAGAGAGAGAGAGAGAGAGAGAGAGAGAGAGAGAGAGGGGTTAAAAGCAGAGAGAGAGAGAGAGAGAGAGAGAGAGAGAGAGAGTTAAGAGAGAGCGAGAGGTTAAAAGCAGAGAGAGAGAGAGATAGGTTAAAAGCAGAGAGAGAGAGAGAGAGGGGTTAAAAGCAGAGAGATAGAGGTTAAAAGCAGAGAAAGAGAGAGATAGAGGTTAAAAGCAGAGAGAGAGAGAGAGAGAGAGAGAGAGAGAGAGAGAGGAGAGAGAGAGAGAGAGAGAGAGAGAGAGAGAGAGGAGAGAGAGAGAGAGAGAGAGAGAGAGAGAGAGAGAGAGAGGGTTAAAAGCAGAGAGAGATAGAGGTTAAAAGCAGGGAAAGAGAGAGATAGAGGTTAAAGCAGAGAGAGAGAGAGAGAGAGAGAGAGAGAGAGAGAGAGAGAGAGAGAGAGAGAGAGAGAGAGAGAGAGATAGAGAGGTTAAAAGCAGAGAAAGAGAGAGATAGAGGTTAAAAAACAGAGAGAGAGAGAGAGAGAGAGAGAGAGAGAGAGAGAGAGATAGAGAGAGAGAGAGAGAGAGGTTAAAAGCAGAGAAAGAGAGAGCGAGAGGTTAAAAGCAGAGAGAGAGAGAGGTTATGAGAGAGAGAGAGAGAGAGAGAGAGGTTAAAAGCAGAGAGAGAGATAGAGGTTAAAAGCAGAGAGAGAGAGAGGTTAAGAGAGAGAGAGAGGTTAGCAGCCTTGGCTCACTGGTCTCTCTGTAGCCACCTCTCTGTAACCCTCATGGCCCTGACCACAGTCGCTGTAACAACCCCCTCTGTTGTTCTAATCGCTTCTGACATCATCGCTTCCTCCTTGGGCTGTGGGGGGGGCACTGGCAGAGGAGAGAGAGGGATAGTGACCTGTCATTATATAGTTCGCTGGGAAGGACAGGCCAAGCACAAGTGCAAACCCTCGTCCACAAATGTGCGGTTGCTCCTAGAAAAGCCAGCATAAACCATGCAGCCTCATTCCAATGTTGGTTAGTGCTGGTGTGATGCTGGTTCAGCTGGTGGACCAGCATGGATCAGCACCAACACACAACCTATGCTGGTCTTTGCTGGTATAACCAGCATGCATTATGCTGGTCTTTGCTGGTATAACCAGCATGCATTATGCTGGTCTTTGCTGGTATAACCAGCATGCATTATGCTGGTCTTTGCTGGTATAACCAGCATGCATTATGCTGGTCTTTGCTGGTATAACCAGCATGCATTATGCTGGTCTTTGCTGGTATAACCAGCATGCATTATGCTGGTCTTTGCTGGTTGAACCATCATGCATTATGCTGGTCTTGGTATAACATGCATTATGCTGGTCTTGGTATAACATGCATTATGCTGGTCTTGGTATAACATGCATTATGCTGGTCTTGGTATAACATGCATTATGCTGGTCTTGGTATAACATGCATTATGCTGGTCTTGGTATAACATGCATGATGCTGGTCTTGGTATAACATGCATTATGCTGGTCTAGCTGGTATAACATGCATGATGCTGGTCTAGCTGGTGACCAGCTAAGCTGGTCTTTGCTGGTTTTTCTAGCAGGGTACCCCCTCCTGAACAGGCTCCAAATACCATAATATAGTACAGGTTAATATAGTGTATTGTATTTACGATATATGTACTGTATTGCTTTATTCTGTGTAATATATAACATACTATGCTTTCAATGTGTTCTGAGGTTATTTTGTGTAATAGTGCTGTCGTCGACGAAAAATAAATTCTTACTTTGATTAATAGTCATAGGACTTCATTGACTAATCCCAGATCCTCCCACGTGCAATCATGCAAATATCTAGCGCTTATACCAGAGATGTGCTTAAATAATGTTTCATGAAGATAACAGAAAAATACCAAATGCATAGCCTTTCGTAATCCAGTCACTTTTAGGTGTTATCTGTAGTAAAACAAACTAATTAAACCAGTAGCATTATTATTAAACCCTGCCTTCCGTAATTATTTTCCTGCTGTGAATGATAAGAAACATGTGTTTGAAAAATGCCCACGCTGCCTGCCTCTGGTCAGTGTGATGGTGATGGGTCAGTCCTCAGGGCCTCTGGTCAGTGTGATGGTGATGGGTCAGTCATCAGGGCCTCTGGTCAGTGTGATGGTGATGGGTCAGTCCTCAGGGCCTCCGGTCAGTGTGATGGTGATGGGTCAGTCAGTCATCAGGGGCTCTGGTCAGTGTGATGGTGATGGGTCAGTCCTCAGGGCCTCCGGTCAGTGTGATGGTGATGGGTCAGTCAGTCATCAGGGGCTCTGGTCAGTGTGATGGTGATGGGTCAGTCATCAGGGGCTCTGGTCAGTGTGATGGTGATGGGTCAGTCCTCAGGGGCTCTGGTCAGTGTGATGGTGATGGTGATGTCATCAGGGGCTCTGGTCAGTGTGATGGTGATGGGTCAGTCCTCAGGGGCTCTGGTCAGTGTGATGGTGATGGGTCAGTCAGTCATCAGGGGCTCTGGTCAGTGTGATGGTGATGGGTCAGTCATCAGGGTCTCTGGTCAGTGTGATGGTGATGGGTCAGTCCTCAGGGCCTCTGGTCAGTGTGATGGTGATGGGTCAGTCCTCAGGGGCTCTGGTCAGTGTGATGGTGATGGTGATGTCATCAGGGGCTCTGGTCAGTGTGATGGTGATGGGTCAGTCCTCAGGGCCTCTGGTCAGTGTGATGGTGATGGGTCAGTCAGTCCTCAGGGCCTCTGGTCAGTGTGATGGTGATGGGTCAGTCATCAGGGCCTCTGGTCGGCGTGGTGATGAGTCGGGGTCAGTCTCGTTAGCCCCGGTTATCAAGATGGCGGCAGAGTGAACTAACCTCTCTAGAACAGACTTTTTGACCGTATGCACTTGTTGACAGACAGAGTTTGGTCGCGTCCTCTGTCACACAGGAACACGGCCGACCACACACACCACACGCCCCTTCTGCCAGCTCACGTCTTGTACAGTAAGTAGTTAATCAGGGGGACAGCAGGTCGGAAACAGTGCAGTGCAGACAGTGGCTCCAGTCATGGCGGCGAGCTGAGTCGTTGTTGGACGGGTCGATGTTTCTAGCTTTCTAGCATGCATAGCATGCAGCTCCGTTGAAAAATAACGATAGGTTATGTAGATAACCTAGTTATATTAGTATTGGCTAAGCGTCCCGCTCTGAGCCTTACGAGATACTCCTATCTCCTGTAATACCTAATGTATCTCCCACGAACAAAAACACATGCACCCCACCTGTATGGGGCCCCGCCCCTTATGGTGGTACCGCCCATATAACCATGACCCTGGTCATGAAACACCCTTCCTCGCCAAAACCCGTCCCAGGAAAAGATCCCTCAAGAGGGAACTCAGGGCGCGCAGAGCGGGACGCTTAGCCAATACTAATATAACTAGGTTATCTACATAACCTATCGTTATATTTCGTATTGCATCGCGTCCCGCTCTGAGCCTTACGAGATAATGGGGAAGAGCGGGCGCGAGACCCGACAGATGTACCCCCTGAGGACCCGTAAGCCCACATCAAGGGGTGCGGGGAGCCCTGTCACCCCATCCTTCCTAACGAAGGGGGGGCGCAGTCAACTCCACCTGAATGCGAACAAGAGGGAGCCAGAACCCCTTGAACACACCGTACAGGCGGAACCACGTGTGACTCAACACACTGCGGCCCATACCCATACACTCCTGCTACCCGACCAAAGGACGGGAAGCAGGAAAGGCCACAGACCCCAGAACCGCCTGGGAGACAGAACCCCCGGTCATGTCCATGAGGAAAAACCTTACAAAGGAGCCCGGGGAGGACCATGAAGCTGCAGCACAGATGGCCTCCACCGAGGCCCCACCCAGGAGAGCGGCAGAGGCAGCCACCCCACGAGTGGAGTGCGCCCTGACGCCCCCAGGGGGATCCTGCCCAGCCAGCGTGTAGCAGAGGGTAACACCCTCGCACAACCAATGGGACAGGCGCTGCTCCGACAGTGCCTTACCAGCACGAGCCCCACCGTAACAGACAAAAAGCTGGTCGGTAACCCTGAAATCCTGAGTACGGCTGAGGTAAATCCCCAAGCACGGACTGGACATGACAGGTGAAGGCCCGCATCTAACTCACCAGTGTGAGGAGGAGGACGAAACGCCTGAACCACAATATCCCGGGAGCGGAAGGAACTCCGGATATTCTCAGGCACGAAAGCAGGATTAGGTCGCAGAGTGACACCGCAATCGGTCCGAAAAGACAGGCACTCTGGATGTACCGAGAGAGCACAGAGCTCACCTACGCGTTTAGCGGAAGTGACAGCCAGAAGGAACGCGGTCCTGAAGGACAGCTGTCCCAACGGCGCCTGCTCGAGCGGCTCAAACGGGGCCAAGGACAACCGACCGAGGACCAATTGAAGATCCCAAGTCGGAGCCAAGGAGCGTTGCACCGGCTTAACGCGTCGAGCGCCAAGCAGGAAACGCTTCACAAGAGGGTGGCTGAACAAGACATCCCCTCAAACCCCTCATGATAGGAGGATATAGCTGCTGCATATACCCTCACCGTCGAAGCCGACAGTCTATCAAGGAGAGACTGGAGGTAACTAAGGACAGCAACCAGGGGGCAGGAGACTGAGTCCTGGCCCCCCGCCTTACACCACACTTGGAACATACGTCATCTGCCCGCGTAAGCGCGACAGTGGAGGGAGCATGCGCATTCCAGATGGTAACACCATCAGGATCAAGAACCTGCGCCCCTCAACGTACCCGTCCCAACAACTGACCTAACAGATGTATGGGGAAGAATCCCTGGCGGCACGGCATCGGTCCCAGACCTGCCTGGCCATGTCCAGACGCAATCCTCACCCGTCAGGATGAGGGCCGCCCCGCGACAGTACACCTGCACCCACATTCTCCCTGCCGGGGATGTGGGGAGCCCTTAGGCCGCGCAGATGGAGGACGCCCATAGCCAGCCGCCCGCCGCCTGGTGCAGACAGGGGGAGCGTACTCCTCCCTGTCTGTCGATACACGACACTGACGTCGTATCGTCCGTCCTGATCAACACCATTTGTGGACCAGAAGGACCGCTTTCAACACCAACACATTGAACGTAGCGCAGACCGGGCAGCATGGTTTGCCAGCTGCCCCCTACTGCGTTGGCCCGACGCATCACCAGCGAGGGAGGCGTCGGTGAAAACGCGACGTGAGACAGCGCCGTAACCGTCCTAGGACGGAACCTCCCGAGCGTGTTGACAACACGCTCTGAGATGGATGCCCATAGCCCTCCAACCGTTGACTGGGAAGAGGAATACTCTACATCCAGTCTACAGCAACCCCAGGCTGGTAGAGACCTGCCTGGTACGAGACCTGACGATCCACCTTGACCGCGAAGGACCAGAACGTCATCAGGGCAGAACACTCCGTAACCCCGGATGACGCAGAGGCCCCAGTGCGGCCTCCACGCACTTGGTGAAGATGCGGGGAGCCAGAGAAAACCGAACGGCAGCCTCTGGTACTCATACGCTAACCCTGCAAAGGAAGCGTAGGTAAGCCCTAGGATGGAAGATCGGGGATGCGCATACGCATCCTACAGGTCTATGGAGGAGAACCAGACCCCCACCTGACAGTGTTCAACAGGTAGGAGACGATCCAAAAAATGCTGAACCTTCCCATGGGACAGGTCCAGCCTGGGTCTTACACCCCTCCCTCCCGACTTCTCGGGCAGAGAACACCGGGAGGAGAACGCCACGACGATGGCTTGCTTCGTCCACAGAGATTGGATCTCGTCGACCAGAGCTGTCCCTGCTGGAGACCCCGACAACAGGGTCTGTACCAAACCTGAAAACGGGTGGGGTTGTGTAAACACAAGTCCCCGCCTCACCATTCTCTCCATCTACCTCGACATATGGTACTGCCGTAGTCATATGTGACGACACTCCCAACGCACCCGCCGTCACGTGGCGCAGGTCCGCCAGGAACTGTAGATAGTTGGCCCGGTCCCCCCCGCTGTGCGAAGACAACCCTGGAATCGTGCGAGGAGCGCGTTCCGTGTCGGAACACCTGACCCTGACACCACCCACGAGGCAATCGCACCCAAGGGGGAACCCCGACAGAAAAGGGCCTGTCTGATACGGGGGGCTTCCGATCAAAAAAGCCCCCCCACTGAACACCCCTCCAGAACATGCTGAAGGAGTTGTTCTGCAGCCGGACATGCAAGGTGTAAGGCCCCCATGGGTTCCTACACACCGTAGCCCTGCAGTGATATCACTACCACCCCAAACCATGTGAGCTGCGACCACTTGCCAATATTCCAGGAGTGGGAGCACCAACATGATACCTGGCCTGGCGAAGGCGAGGCCGGGGAAGCCCGCACTGTGTGCCTCAAAAGGTTTCGAGCCCCCCTGCTGACAACACTTAAGTTGACAGACGTAACACCAGGCTCAACCAACACAGTTCAAGGTGTGGGAGCCGCTTGACAGCACAACATTCTCACGGACAGACCCAGGCTCAGCCATCAACTGGGTGTCAGCCCCTGTCTCCATGAGAAGCGAAGAATGGGGCCGCATACGCTTCAAGAAGGTTCGCGGCCCGCAGCCAAAGGAACACACCCAGAGCCCCGCTTCTGAGGGTAACAGAAAGCGGACTGAGCGGGGAGCGGGCTGCTCGCGGCAAAATGACGACGGAGTGGTTTACCGAAATCACCCAAAATGGCCGATCCCTCGGCCGCCAAGACTGTCGGCCTCGCGATACCCTGTCGATTCTCCAACCAGGGCACCACTGGCGGGGGAAACATGGCCGCCTGTCGAGGACCCCGTCATCGCCGCTGACGAGGCCGTGCTCTCTCTTCTTCTGGCTGCGCGGTGTGAGGCGGTGTAGGGCCTAGGACAATACCGCCCGCGCTCCAGCAGAAGACCAAAATCCCCTGCGGAGAGGGGAACCCTGAGCGGTTATAGCTTGCGGCTGGGTCAAAGCTAATAACGTCAACAACCTCGCGCGATGTGTCGACGTCGGCCGGCCCTCAAGGCCCCTCCACCAGACACCATTTCTTTAATAGAAAAAACACCAATTCGAACACAGTTCTAATCGTTGCCAATTCCATACCGTGGCGGTACAAGCCTTAACAGCCCACCAGCCACTCGCCAGGCCGACCCGTGGTGTCGGCCGGGCGGGGCATTGTTTCAATATATCAAAAACAAAGGACTGACGTTAACATGGAGCACCAGTGGTGATTGCAAACAGCACCCTCCACTGTGGTGTGGACCATGAAAAGGTTAAATGAATAAAAGAGCTAAACCACAAAAACTGTAGAATGAGCAAACCCATACACACAAAGTTTAAGGGGAGACGGACCAGACCCGTCTTCATTCAAAATATTCACAACAGAACACCAGCCCTAGTTTAGCCCATTTACCAAAAAAGGTAAACAAAGCCCCCCCCCCGCACTACTCCCCCAGTATACCGATTGACCGTCAGTATGAATGGTTTGAGAGGAGAGAAAGCTGTAGCAAGACAGACCTTCTCATAGCAGAGTGACAAAATGAAACAATAGCCCCCTACACAGGGCCGCCCCAGGAGATGGGGGGCCTCGCGTCTAAAAACGCACAGGGCCTCACATTTCTCCCAAGCGGCCCTGCCCTTATACTACTGCAGCCTAACGCCAGGCAATGTGGAACCCAAGACAACAATTGCCTGTGCACAGACACGCAACATGTTTACCATGTCGGCTGGACCCATAGCCCCACTACCCGACGCCAACCCAGATGGGAACACCGTTCAACAAACCCCGCCGGAACACAAGGTAATACCTGGCTAGAACCTAGCCACGACCTACCCCGTTGTCAACCCATTTACCCGAAAAAGGTAAATAGAACTCAAAACCCCACAACAGCTACCGACTGACCTTCATTGATGAACCGGGCAAGAGGCGGGAGAGTGACAACATCTCACGGCGGAGACATTAAAACCGCATAGCAATTAGCAGTAGTGATAGCATGCGGCAGTAGCGATAGCATGTTAGCATAGCTTTAGATGTTTTAGCAGCACGCCCAAGACAGCTTGGAAACCGTTCCCTGCAGAGAACGTTCACCAAACCATCTTGCCCCTGGCGCCAACACACAACAAGGTTGTGTTAACAACACAAACCAGCATTACTAACACTAATACCCATGCCTGAAGACACAGGGCCTACCTGAGTACAAGCTGGCCCGACAGCCAGCCTTGTACAGCTGAACCTCGATGTGCAGTCATCAAACGAGGAACATCACAGGCCCGTCGTGTCGCCGAAAACATGCGTCGAAGATGCCAGGGGCCAGCAACCTCCGGTAAGCTTCCAACATTATTAATCTTCCTTAATCTTTTCATTCCGCTAGCTCGTATGGTGCACGCATCCAATACGCTGGGACGAAAATAGAGGAAGGGTGTTTCATGACCAGGGTCATGGTTATATGGGCGGTACCACCATAAGGGGCGGGGCCCCATACAGGTGGGGTGCATGTGTTTTTGTTCGTGGGAGATACATTAGGTATCACAGGAGATAGGAGTATCTCGTAAGGCTCAGAGCGGGACGCGATGCAATACGAAATATAACCGTGATGCATGCAGCACATTTGTATCAAAACACTTTACCTTGTGATCCCCAACCTGCAATATTAACAATGCTGGTACAATTTTCTAAAGATTGAGGTCGTACACAAAACAGTTCAGTGGATAGTATAATGACAAAAATAATAATAATTGATCAAGATAGTTAATCAATCAAAACACTACACCATCCCCTTAATTTGGAATACTGTCAAAAAATGTATGCATTACTATATTTCATCACAATATAATAGATATAGCTAGGCTACTGACATTGTCATTGTGATAATGTCAGTAGTATAGCTAGCTATATCTATTGTTTACACTTGAAATGTGTATTTTTATTTTGTGTGCATTTTTATTTTGTCACAATATTATTTGAAAATATTGTGTAAAATCAAACTGTATTACTGAGTTGCAGCACTTACACTAAACATTAAATGGACTGTTATATCTTATTCAATTGTGGACATTTATTCATTCCCACTTATTAGACACTATTTCTGATCGTAAAATGAGCATAAAAAGCAAAATACAGAATTCAGAAATATTAAAACGGAATTTGGAAAATTATAATAATTGGAAACTGTGTGTATGTCACATCATCAACAGTGTAGTTAAAATGAATGCGAGATCGAGTATGTTTTTAACAGACCAAGAAGAAAAGTATACTCGGGCAAAATCACTCTGTTTCCACGACTTTATTAAAACTCACAAAACACAATTAAAACGCAATACTTGCAACAGTTGTTTTTTCTATTTCCCGCTTTTGACCGTGGGCAATTTCACTCTACTGTAGTGTTTCCATGACTTTATTCAAACAAAAAAAACATTAAACACAACGCACTTCTGACCGCAGGGTTCTCAGTAATTTTTTCTATTTTCCGCTTTGACCTCCATTATTTTCTACAATTAATCTCAAAACCTTTGTCAAATCAGTTATGAGGTTGTTGCACATTTCTATGGTCAGTTTATTCGTCCAGAAAAAGTTGATGGCATCCACCAAAGCATCCTTGGTGCGCGGTTTCACCTCTCTCCGAATGTAATCCTTCAGTATGTCCCAAACAATTTCCATGGGGTTCAGATCTGGAGATTGAGCGGGCGTTTTGACCCAATTAATCCCCTCTGCTTCAATGCAGCGTCGTGCAGCAGTGTGTCTTGGGTCATTGTCTTGGAAGAATCGGTGTCGTCTCCCAAATGTTGCCCGTATGTAGGGTCCGACCACTGGCTTGATGATCGATTCCTCAAAAAACTCTCTGTCCATTGTCCCCTCGAAAATGACCAGAGGGCCCCGGCCCTCTCTGGTAATCGCTCCCCAAACATGCATTTTCAATGGGCGTTTTGGGGCTGGTTTAACCATACGATGGCCTTTCTTGGAGACGCACTGTCTAGCTAAAGGTTCGAGTGCCACAGTGCTTTCACCTGTGAAGATCACGTCATGCCACGTTTCCCATGTGTCACGCCATAGGTGAGCTTGTGCAAGTCTTGCTTCTTTATTTTTTTTCATGCTCATTGGCCAGAATTTTTTCTGGCCATATTTCCAGCCAAGACGTCTACGCGCTCCCCGTATCGCACTCAGTCCGACACGGACACCAAACACGTCATGCAGACGTCTCTGGACTTGTCTTGCAACCATGCAGTCGCCGGCCTTGGTCATCTCGTCAATAGCAACCATGACATTGCTATAGAGAAAGAAAAAAATAGGAAATTAATTAACTGAGTTAATGAACCAGTAGTACAGTTTCTATGTCAAATGTATAACTCTCTTTTCTGGACTCTTTTTGTATCTGAATAAAAAATAAATAAAAAATCTAACACTAACCTTACTGTCATGCACTTGTCCTAATAAACTATACACTGTAGCACTCAACACTTTGATGGACATTGTTACTCAGCTGATAGAGTTGTGCCCTTCCTGATGACTTGTTGTACAGAACTTGTAAGTCGCTTTGGATAAAAGCGTCAGCTAAATGACTAAATGTAATCACAAACAGTACTGTATTTGCAAATCTGTTATGTCATAAATGTATAGATGTAGCAGTACTGTCTATCTGTATGTCATGTATGTCATATATGTTATGATGAATTGAAAATGGGGGACCCTGATGTAAACAAGACGAAAGTCTTTCTCTGGTCTGCATCCCCTTAACAATTGTGTGTATTGAGCCGTACTGTACTGTACCCATTCTGCAATCTGTTAATAAAGTTGTCAATCAATCAATCAATAGCTATCTGTCAGCACAGAATAAGCATAATTATTGTGAAACGGCAACATATTATTTCACTACTGTACTTACTCAGACAATTTAGGTGGCGCTCGAGGTCGTGGTTCTTTCCTTTTGTAATGCGTCCAAACTGTGTTCTGTGTAACGTGGATTCCGACCGATGCAAGGTGTTGCTGAATTCCTTTTGTAGACATGCCTTGAGATCGAAGTCTGCGCACATCGCTCGAGTGTTGTCTGCAAATTTTTGTCATTTTGGGCAGCCAGAAACACAACATGACACTGACTGTGATAACACTTTATATATAAAGTAGGCTACAGTAGTGGATTGATCTGATTGGTCTGATAACCTGATTGGCGCAAACAGATGGGCCATTCATTGTGCGGCCATCAGATGCGGCAGATCGATTTGAGTCAATCCAGCCCTCTTTTGCATGAGGTGTTAATAGGTGTTACATTCTATACCAGCGGCCATCAGGCTCCACAACAGTGGGCAGGGGGTGGGACTGCTGCCAGACAGTTTAAACATTTACAAATATCTCTGATTTTGCCCGAGTACTTTTCTTCTTGGTCTGTTCAAATTGTATAATTTTGTACCTGAGGCCTGCCTGGACACATGACATCAGTGGTGGCCTTGAATGAATGAATGAACATTTTAATGAACAGATTGCAGAATGGGTAGTACACACTATACAGCTCAGTACACAATTGTTAAGGGAATGCAGACCAGAGAAATACTTTCGTCTTGTTTACATCAGGGTCCCCCATTTTCAATTCATAATGTATGTATACCTCACAATGTGAACAGTGTTCTCAGGGCTGCAATCAAGCATGTCAAGTTTGAAAGCTCTTGGGGCGTATATTATTAATCTACATGAGTTTATGTCTCAACTCCCATACGACCTATACCAGGATATAAATGCAGGCAGCACATTTGTATCAAAAACACTTTACCTTGTGATCCCTAACCTGCAATATTAACGATGCTGGTACAATTTTCTACAGATTGAGGTTGTACACAAAACAGTTCAGTGGATAGTATAATGACAAAAATAATCATAATAATTTATCAAGATAGTTAATCAATCAAAACACTACACTTTGTCATTGTGATAATGTCAATAGCTGTATCTGTTGTTTACACTTGAAATGTGTATTTTTATTTTGTGTGCATTTTTATTTTGTCACAATATTATTTGAAAATATTGTGTAAAATCGAACTGTATTCCTGAGTTGCAGCACTTAAAAACAGTGCTTTCTGTTTAAAGATTTGATTTGATTAGATCTGTGTCATAGTCTCTTCAGTTGAGATTGATCCACTAACATAAGTAAATGACTGTATACATTACTGTTTACCTGCTGTAAAACCCACTTGAAGCCGTCTGTAAAACCCACTTGAATCCTCCCCGCCCCCTCTCCTTCCCACCATGTCTCTCTCAATCAAACAATCTCTCTCTCTCTCTCTCTCTCTCTCTCTCTCTCTCTCTCTCTCTCTCTCTCTCTCTCTCTCTCTCTCTCTCTCTCTCTCTCTCTCTCTCTCTCTGAATTGATTGATTGAAAACTTTATTAACAGATTGCAGAATGGGTACAGTACAGCACAGCTCAATACATACAATTGTTAAGGGGATGCAGACCAGAGAAAGACTTTCGTCTTGTTTACATCAGGGTCCCCCATTTTCAATTCATCGTAACATATATGACATACATGACATACAGATAGACAGTACTGCTACATCTATACATTTATGACATACCAGATTTGCAAATACAGTACTGTTTGTGATACAAAAAGAGTCCAGAAAAAAGAGTATATACATTTGACGTAGAAACTGTACATTGGATTGGGTAGGTGGGGGGGGGTGGGGGGGGGGGGGACTGTACATTGGAGGTGGTTGGGTGGGGGGGTTGGGTAGGAGTGGGGGGGGGGGGGGTTGGGTAGGAGGGGTGGGTGGGGGACACTGTACAACTGTACAAACAAAACTGTACATTGGAATATTGACAAGACCATACTTGGTAATTTACTGTACATTGGAGGGGGTTGTGTTCGGACATTTACAGGGGCCAGTTTCGAGTTGCAGTCTCCCTTAGGTGTTTTTTGAGAGTGTTTTTGAAAGTGGGTAGTGAATCACATTCCTTTACAGCTTTGGGTAGGGCGTTCCACATTGATGTGGCATAATTGCGAAACGTGTTTAGTCCCTTGTTTGAGCCGAATCTGGGTTTAACATGATTTGTGGAGTTCCCTCTGGTGTTGTGATCGTGGTATTCACTGACCTTTGGGAAGTATTTTGACATTTACATGGGTACCTTGGTCGTGTAGTGTATCTTGTAGACCAGGCCCATTGCAAGTTGCTGTACTCTGTCGTCTACTCTAAGCCATCCTAGGTTGTCAAAGTGGGCAGGGGTGAGGTGGGTTCTAGGAGTAAGGTCAAGCAGTAGTCTGACCAGTTTGTTTTGAGATGTTTGTAATTTTGTTTTTAGCGCCTTTGAGGTGCTTTGGTACCATGAGGTGCAAGCATAGTCGTAGTACCCTTGAATGAGTGCTCCTGCCAGAGTCTTCAGGGTATTCTTGTTTACCAGTGAGGAGATCCGGTACAAGAATCGAGTTCGTTGGTTGACTTTTTTTATTACATTGGATGCCATTTTGTCACAGGAAAGATTTGGCTCTAGGATGGAACCCAGGTAGGTAATATCTTCTTTCCTTGTGACAATATTGTCACCCACTGTAACTGAGAAGCCGTCGGTCTTGCTGAGTTTGTTATTTGAACCGAAGAGAATGGACTCTGTTTTGCCCATGTGTAATGATAGTTTGTTATCAGCGAGCCATATGCAGATTTTGCCTAGTTCTGAGCTGAGGGTTTTTTCAACCTGTAACTTGTTCTTGTCAGAGACCAGCAGGGCTGAGTCGTCCGCAAACAGGAACAAGTTGCAGTCACAAGCTGACGACATGTCATTTGCATAAATTAGGAACAGTAGCGGACCTAGTATGCTTCCTTGTGGAACACCACAGCTTACTGTGAGGGGGGGGGGGGGATAGGGTACTGTTTACCTCCACCATCTGCTCTCTCCCCTCCAGGTAGGATTGCATCCAGCTCACTGATAGACTATCAAAACCAATTGCTTTTAGCTTGTCAATCAGAATGGTGTGATTGACAGTGTCGGAGGCCTCTCTCTCTCTCTCTCTCTCTCTCTCTCTCTCTCTCTCTCTCTCTCTCTCTCTCTCTCTCTCTCTCTCTCTCTCTCTCTCTCTCTCTCTCTCTCTCTCTCTCTCTCTCTCTCTCCCTATCTCTTCCCAGCTATGACTTCCCAAGCAAATGGGATGCAACATTAGCATGTGTACTGTGATACACTGTGTGCAAATGTATAACAGTAAAGTGCAATAGTAATATACAATGTACAGGTGATTAAACTGGGTATAAAATATATAAATTTGTATGACTGAGTATAGTGCTAATCAGATGTATGTACAGAGTTACATGTAAGCTGTGTCATATTCTCTTCAGTTGAGATTGATCCACTAACATAAGTAAATGAAAACCCACTTGAAGGCGTTTAGACCTCTGATAATTCTGTTACACTGGGTATGCTTAATTCACTCAAATCATACACTTTCTTTAGGTCCATAACTCTGTCATGGCCCTGGCCAAGTCCGTCTATGAGAGGATGTTCTTGTGGATGGTCATCCGTATCAACCAGACGCATTTGACACCAAGAATCCTCCCCGCCCCCTCTCCTTCCCACCATGTCTCTCTCTCTCTCCCTATCTCTTCCCAGCTATGACTTCCCAAGCAAATGGAATGCAACATTAGCATGTGTACTGTGATACACTGTGTTATCCCAACAACTAATGAAACTCCATTAAGCTGGAAATGTGCCAGTCATTCCATTCAAAATAAATGTCTAATGACTCTGCACACCAGTGTCCCTCCCTGCCTACCCCCAAACTATTTAGACATGCAACTATACAGTGACAATGGCAATACCAGAGCCAATGGCCCAGTCATATGTAATAAGCATTTGTATAGAAAGTGAGATACGGTACAGTGATGGCCACATCAACGTCCTCATGATAGATTTGAGTCAATCCAGCCCTCTCTTGCATGAGGTGTTAATAGGTGTTACATTCTTCATACCAGCGGCCATCAGGCTCCACAACAGTGGGCAGGGACTGCTGCCAGACAGTTAAAAAATTTACAAATATCTCTCAAATCATATTTTCTTTCATGTATTGAAAAAAAAACCTTTGCACCCCGTCTGGGAGTAACTTTGCTTTAGCTCTGTACATTATTTGCATAGTTTTATAATCAAACAAATCATTATATGTCCTGCAAAAGTGTATATATAATATACTTGTTACCAAAATAGACTATGCAATGGTCATTTCAGCATTACCCCTGTCATTTGGAGACAGTCTAATCTCCTTCATACACTAGTTTAAAGCCACAGAATATCTCCCTTTTTTCACAGCCTATAATGTTGGCAGGTATAGATTTCAAAAGTATGTCAAATAAAAGGCATGATGACATAGCTTTGTTTAGAAGGTTTGGTTAAGTTAACAAAAGTAACAATTTCAATTTTGATTAATGAATGAATGAGTGAATGAATGAATGAATTAATGAATGAATGAAAAGTAACAATTTCAATTTTGATGAATGAATGAATGAATGAATGAATGAATGAATGAATGAATGAATGAATGAATGAATACTTTATTTAACAGATTGCAGAATGGGTACAATACAGTACGGCTAAATACACACAATTGTTAAGGGAATGCAGACCAGAGAAAGACGTTTGTCTTGTTTATATCTGGGTCCCCCATTTTCAATTCATATTGACATTTATGACATACTCAACATACATGACATTTATGGCATAGGGACATACAGTTATTTAGTACTGATACATTTGTGACATATACGGTATTCAAATATACAGTACTGTTACCCATAGATCCTGACAGAGTATATACATATGATGGGGAGGGGACTGTACATTTGGAGGGGGTGGGTGGGTGGGAGAGAAATATACATACAGCGGGGAGAGAATATATACATGCGGTGGGGAGGAGACTGTCTATTAGGTGGGGGTGGGGGGGTTTGGACATTTACGGTGGCCAGTTTCGAATTGCAGCCTCCCGTAGGTGCTCTGGTGTTGTGGTCGTGGTATTCACTGACCTTTGGGAAGTATTTTGACATGTACATGGGTACCTTAGTCGTATAGTGTATATTGTAGACCAGGCCCATTGCAAGTTGCTATACTCTGTCGTCTACTCTAAGCCATCCTAGGTTGTCAAAGTGGGCAGGGGTGATGTGGGTTCTAGGGGTAAGGTCAAGTAGTAGTCTGACCAGTTTGTTTTGTGATGTTTGTAATCTTGTTTTTAGCGCCTTTGAGGTGCTTTGGTACCATGAGGTACAAGCATAGTCGTAGTACCCTTGAATGAGTGCTCCTGCCAGAGTCTTCAGGGTATTCTTGTTTACCAGAGAGGAGATCCGGTACAAGAATCTAGTTTGTTGGTTGACCTTTTTTATTACATTGGATGCCATTTTGTCACAGGAAAGATTTGCCTCTAGGATGGAACCCAGGTAGATAATTTCATCTTTCCTTGTGACAATAGAATGGACTCTGTTTTGCCCATGTGTAATGATAGTTTGTTATCAGCGAGCCATATGCAGATTTTGCCTAGTTCCGAGCTGAGGGTTTTTTCAACCTGCAACTTGTTCTTGTCAGAGACCAGCAGGGCTGAGTCGTCCGCAAACAGGAACAAGTTGCAGTCACAAGCTGACGACATGTCATTTGCATAAATTAGGAACAGTAGCAGTCCTAGTATGCTTCCTTGTGGAACACCACAGCTCACTGTGAGGGGGGGGGGGGGTAGGGTATGATTCAGACCATTTCAAACAAACTTAGGTGTGAAAGTGCTTTCTGTTTTAAGATTTGATTTGATTAGATCAATTAAAATGTATTGTCATTATACAACACAAGTATAGTACAATGAAACGACGTTTTGCATCCAACCAGAGTGCAAATGTATAACAGTAAAGTGCAATAGTAATATACAATGTTACATGTAAGCTGTGTCATATTCTCTTCAGTTGAGATTGATCCACTAACTTAAGTAAATGAAAACCCACTTGAAGTCGTTTAGACCTCTGATAATTCTGTTACACTGGGTATGCTTAATTCACTCAAATCATACACTTTCTTTAGGTCCATAACTCTGTCATGGCCCTGGCCAAGTCCGTCTATGAGAGGATGTTCTTGTGGATGGTCATCCGTATCAACCAGACGCATTTGACACCAAGAATCCTCCCCGCCCCCTCTCCTTCCCACCATGTCTCTCTCCCTAGATCTATCTGCAGCCTTCGACACAGTCAACCACCAGATCCTCCTTGCGGCCCTCGCAGGAATGGGAGTGGCTGGCTCTGCGCTGACATGGCTGTCATCATACCTCAATGACCACTCCTACCAAGTGTCATGGAGAGGGACCCTGTCGGCCACCCGCCCCCTGCGGACGGGTGTCCCCCAGGGCTCGGTTTTAGGACCCCTTCTCTTCTCCCTCTACACTAAATCACTGGGTAACATTATCACGTCTCATGGCTTCTCCTACCATTGTTATGCCGACGATACTCAACTCTTCCTCTCCTTCCCTCCCTCAGATATCCACGTCTCTGAGCGGATCTCGGCCTGTCTGTCCGACATCTCAGCCTGGATGACGTCCAACCACCTCAAACTGAACCTAAGCAAAACAGAATTGCTCCACCTGCCGGCCAAATCCTCCCCCCTAACCGACCTTTCAATCACAGTCGAGAATGCAGCTGTGACTGCGTCCCCGACCGCCAAGAACCTTGGTGTTGTCCTCGACGACCAGTTGAACTTCTCTGCTCACATCGCAGCGACGACCAGAACCTGCCGATTCCTCCTGAGCAACGTCAGAAGGATACGCCCCTTCCTGACAAAAGAAGCCACCCAACTCCTCGTCCAATCAACAGTCATCTCCCGCCTCGACTACTGCAATGCACTGCTCGCTGGCCTCCCGGCCACTGCCACTAAGCCTCTTCAACTCATTCAGAACGCAGCGGCCCGTCTGATCTCAAACCTACCGAAGTCGGCCCATGTCACCCCACTTCTTAGGGACCTGCACTGGCTCCCCATTGCTGCACGAATCCGCTTCAAGGCCCTCGACCTAGCATACCGTGCGGCAAAGGGAACCGCTCCCGCCTACCTCCGGTCAATGGTCTCTAACTACACACCCTCAAGACCCCATACGCTCTGCATCTTCTGGCCGCCTCAGACCTACTCCTATCCAAGCTCCGGGAGGGTCATCAAAGAGAAGTCGCCTATTCTCAGTCCTTGCCCCACAATGGTGGAATGAACTACCCACCCCAGTTAGGACAGCCGAATCACATCCAATCTTTCGCCGTCGACTAAAGACGCACTTCTTCAACCATTATCTGAATAAAAAAAAAAAAAAAAAACAATAAAAAAAATCTAACCCTAACTAACCGTACTGTCATGCACTTGTCCTAATAAACTAACCTACACTGTAGCACTCAACACTTTGATGAACATTGTTGCTCAGCTGATAGAGTTGTGCCCTTCCTGATGGCTTGTCGTACAGAACTTGTAAGTCGCTTTGGATAAAAGCGTCAGCTAAATGACTAAATGTAAAATGTAAATGTATCTCTTCCCAGCTATGACTTCCCAAGCAAATGGAATGCAACATTAGCATGTGTACTGTGATACACTGTGTTATCCCAACAACAACTAATGAAACTCGATTAAGCTGGAAATGTGCCAGTCATTCCATTCAAAATAAATGTCTAATGACTCTGCACACCAGTGCCCCTCCCTGTGCCTACCCCCAAACCATTTAGACATGTAACTATACAGTGACAATGGCAATACCAGAGCCAATGGCCCAGTCATATGTAATACGCATTTGTATAGAAAGTGAGATACGGAACAGTGATGGCCACATCAACCTCATGATAGATTTGAGTCAATCCAGCCCACTCTTGCATGAGGTGTTAATAGGTGTTACATTCTTCATACCAGCGGCCATCAGGCTCCACAACAGTGGGCAGGGACTGCTGCCAGACAGTTACATTTTTTACAAATATCTCTCTGGGAGTAACTTTGCTTTAGCTCTGTACATTATTTGCATAGTTTTATAATCAACCAAATCATTATATGTCCTGCAAAAGTGTATATATAATATACTTGTTACCAAAATAGACTATGCAATGGTCATTTCCGCATAACCCCTGTGATTTGGAGACAGTCTAATCTCCTTCATACACTAGTTTAAAGCCCCAGAATATCTCCCTTTTTTCACAGCCTATAATGTTGGCAGGTATAGATTTAAAAAGTATGTCAAATAAAAGGCATGATCACATAGCTTTGTTTAGAAGGTTTGGTTAAGTAACAATTTCAATTTTGATGAATGAATGAATAAATGATGAATGAATGAATGAATGAAAACTTTATTTAACATATTGCAGAATGGGTACAATACAGTATGGCTAAATACACACAATTGTTAAGGGGATGCAGACCAGAGAAAGACGTTTGTCTTGTTTACATCTGGGTCCCCCATTTCAATTCATATAGACATTTATGACATACTCAACATACATGACATTTATGGCATAGGGACATACAGTTATTTAGTACTGATACATTTGTGACATATACGGTATTCAAATATACAGTACTGTTACCCATAGATCCTGACAGAGTATATACATATGATGGGGAGGGGACTGTACATTAGGAGGGGGTGGGTGGGCGGGAGAGAAATATACATACAGTGGTGAGGAGACTGTACATTTGGAGGGGGTGGGTGGGTGGGAGAGAAATATACATACAGCGGGGAGAGAATATATACATGCGGTGGGGAGGAGACTGTCTATTAGGTGGGGGTGGGGGGGGTTTGGACATTTACGGTGGCCAGTTTCGAATTGCAGCCTCCCGTAGGTGCTCTGGTGTTGTGGTCGTGGTATTCACTGACCTTTGGGAAGTATTTTGACATGTACATGGGTACCTTAGTCGTATAGTGTATCTTGTAGACCAGGCCCATTGCAAGTTGCTGTACTCTGTCGTCTACTCTAAGCCATCCTAGGTTGTCAAAGTGGGCAGGGGTGATGTGGGTTCTAGGGGTAAGGTCAAGTAGTAGTCTGACCAGTTTGTTTTGTGATGTTTGTAATCTTGTTTTTAGCGCCTTTAACCTAAACTAACGTTACAACTAACCTAAAGTTAGTTTAGGTTCGTGTTAACGTTAGATAATGTACAAAATAAACGTTTTCCGCTGCTATAAACGTTGCACTTTTATTTTGAAAACCCCAGAAAGGAAGTCATTATATATGCTTTACCATCCTGATCTGTGTTAGCTCCGGTTAGCTCAGAGCGTCCGGTATAACAATACCAGCCATTGGATTACTGTTTTCTAAATTGGGGAGGCTTTTAATCGTCAAGGTAAGAGGATTTTAAGTCATGGTATCCATAAACTTCAATCGGTTCGGATCCTTTGAATGAATGAGAATGTCAACAATCACGACGACACGTTGAAATCACTGGCTGCGCTCAGAGAGGAGTGGTTAGGCAAAAAATAGTTCAGAGTATATTTGCTTATAAAACGTAATTGTCTAATTCAATTATTTTTTATTTCTCCATGTGGTGAATACACAGGTCACAACATGTTTACATGAACGTTTTGGAGTTGTATTTGGAGTGTATTTCGTGACTGTATACAGTGTAAGGGAACGTCAGGCTCCGGATCTCCCCCACTTCCAGTGATGAAGCTCCGGATCTCCCCCACTTCCAGTGATGAAGCTAAGCTACGCTAACGAAGCGACTGTTCCCAAAGCTAAATGCACGCACAGAGACAAAAAAGGTATGTATCTTCTTGTCTAACTCCAGGGAAGATGTTAAATAAGCTAATTTCCCAAAATGTTGGAGTTTTCCTTTAATGATTGCCAAAACTGTAGGTTACCCTGTATAGTTCCTCTAGCCATTTTTTTAAATACATATTTACAACTATATACCTATGCACATATATAAATACATATATATATACATACATACACATACATACTGCCAGTTATCAAACCCCTTCTTCATCTCTGTACCTCTGGAAAACCATTTGACTGTATTTTATTTTAAACTGTTTTATGTTTTGACATTGCTTTAACTCCACAATCAGACCGTTCCATAATTTTACTCCGCAAATTGAAATACAAAGACTCTTCATGGTCGTTCGAAAACTGTATCTTTTGAAATAAAATTTTCCCCTTAAATTGTAACCCCCGTCTTGCACGTTGAACAACATGTAAACTGATGTTTACATGTTTTCATACTGATGAATGTGTGTCATGCCCTGCGTCCAATAGGCAGTTGGCATGGAGTGTGAGGTCCAATGAGGGTAATTTCAGGGTTAAGGAAGGTCAGGGTCAACCCACCGGGCAAAAATGGCGCAATTTTTGTTTTTGTTTATGACGATTGCATACCAAAAGTAATTTGTGATTTTTATTATACTTTATACTTATAGCACATGCATGAGTCTGGTCTCTTTTGAAGGGTAACATTCTGTAGTTTCTTAGAAAAAATTCAATTTGAGTGCTAATGAAATAAAGTAACAGAAGTTTGAACACACTGAAGTAAAAGTTTTGTGTATACTCACATTTCTTTTTACTGGTTGCCAGATGTCTGTTTTTAAGTTCCAGCTGAGAGGTAGGAGCTGGAAAACATAATGGTTCCATAGCCTGACGTCTTATGTAGTACAGGTCCAAAGTTTATAAAAATCCTACGGAAAATGAATGTTTTACAAAGGTTTTTGTAATGTGTGTACCAGTAAAAAATTCTGCATGATTATCCAAAATGGCCATCCGCTGCCATTAATTTCAAGAGAGAGAGAGAGAGACATAATATATGTGTTTATTACTTACTGTGCCGTGTCTCTCACCCTCTGTCCTACTGTTGTCCTCATCTGCCGGAGACACTGTATAATGTATAACTGTGGTGCCTGGCTGCCAGAGACACTGTATAATGTATAACTGTGGTGCCTGGCTGCCAGAGACTCTGTATAATGTATAACTGTGGTGCCTGGCAGAGACACTGTATAATGTATAACTGTGGTGCCTGGCTGCCAGAGACACTGTATAATGTATAACTGTGGTGCCTGGCAGAGACACTGTATAATGTATAACTGTGGTGCCTGGCAGAGACACTGTATAATGTATAACTGTGGTGCCTGGCTGCCAGAGACACTGTATAATGTATAACTGTGGTGCCTGGCTGCCAGAGACACTGTATAATGTATAACTGTGGTGCCTGGCTGCCAGAGACACTGTATAATGTATAACTGTGGTGCCTGGCTGCCAGAGACACTGTATAATGTATAACTGTGGTGCCTGGCTGCCAGAGACTCTGTATAATGTATAACTGTGGTGCCTGGCAGAGACACTGTATAATGTATAACTGTGGTGCCTGGCTGCCAGAGACACTGTATAATGTATAACTGTGGTGCCTGGCTGCCAGAGACTCTGTATAATGTATAACTGTGGTGCCTGGCAGAGACACTGTATAATGTATAACTGTGGTGCCTGGCTGCCAGAGACTCTGTATAATGTATAACTGTGGTGCCTGGCTGCCAGAGACACTGTATAATGTATAACTGTGGTGCCTGGCTGCCAGAGACACTGTATAATGTATAACTGTGGTGCCTGGCCGAGACACTGTATAATTAATTTGCACTTGTCAAAACAATGGACTTCTTCGTCTTCTTCTGTCACCTTCCCCAGCAGCGCTGAGCGCCCGTTTGGGATCGCTTTCGGAGCAGACGTTCAGCGGTGACCGGTCAGTTCAGGGATCGTTCACAACCGGACGCGGTCACACCCACACTGAAAGCCATCACCCTTCACCCACACTGAAGGCAGCCCCTGGCGGTGAGACGGCGCCTGACTGTGTCTCAGCTGAGGAGGACGTCCTGCTGTCATCATGTAACAGTAACAATGAGTCATTCATCATTAACATGTAGCAGGGTGGATTATCCCTGCTTTATGGGAGTGGTTGTACACGGCCACCTGGTAGCGGGATGCAGTCGATTCTAATCTATCTGAACCCCCGTCTTTGGGCCCGGAACGTCGAACTGGAGGGCGGGCAGCAGGAGCGGATGGGGCCCAGGATTTACTAACCTGGGGGGTGGTACTCTGGTCCTCCTCGCCTTCCAGGGCGGTCAGCAGTAGCTCCCCACACACTCTCACTTCCCCCAGTACCTCCGTTAGCCCTCCCACACCTGGTGACTGTTAGTTGACTAAAGATATTGCGCTCCCCCAAAGCAGTACCCTTCCTTGACAACCTGTAGAGACCTTTAACCATGTGATACGAATAGGGTGGGAAGGGTTAAATAGTAATGCTGATAGTCATATATTTACCCGGTCAACAAAGGTTAGAACAAGGCTCAGTAATAGACACACACCGTGCTCCCATCTACGTCTCCTTTATATAAGGCCGGGTCAAGTAGCAATTACAGATCATAACTTCATGTGGTTCATATGCAGTATAATCACAGTAGGCACCGGGTGCTCTCACTCACAATACAGGGGACGCTATTCCCAAAATAGGCACCTAGTGCTCAGTACATTAATTCAAGAGCCCTGCTTTGAGTAGGGGAAGACCCAGGCACATATTAAGGAGTTCAATGGGAATTCAAGAACATCACAATATTATTACCATACAAAAATAAATCACATGTGGGCCCACGTTACCAAACAAAAGACCTAAGCTAAAGCCGGCTTATAATGGTTTGGGTACCCCTAGACGCTGGTTGCTAGCGTTCGCTTCAAATGAATATTGTTTTGGCACACGAAGTACCGCTGTACTTAACCGAGATGGCGGGTCCACTCTCACCACCCCTCGTCCGGGTGACAAGATGGCCGTCGGGCGATCCCGTGAGAACAGCCAGCGGGCGGGGGTAGGCAGCAGTGGCTGAACTGGAGGAGCGTGCTGTGTTGTGGCGACCTCTGCTGGAAGAAGAGGTGTCCTCGGCTGCGTCAACGAGACGTCCACTGCGGGGCTGCTGACTGAGCTGGCGCGCTCTAAACTGTTTGCTACCTTAAACACAGCTAAACTGTGGGTCTTGGTGGACCCTCCTGCTGTCGCCTATACAGCTAACGCAACGTGCTATAGGCACCACCTGTCTTCATCGACGCTCGCCTTGTGGTGTACTCCGAGTCACTATAGCCGTTAGCAGCAAGCTAATATACCGCTTCAACTTCTAGGATAACACGTTATTTACTGAAGTTGGTTCTTCTTTCCGTTTCGCTTATTCACACACTTCTCTATCGCTTGTACTTCTAGGATAACCCTTTTCACTTATTCACACACTTCTCTATCGCTTGTACTTCTAGGATAACCCGTGTTATAGCAAAGTACTTGTTATCTCCCGTTGCTCTTCAACAGGGCTCTTCGAGAGCACACGTCCGCTCACGTTCGAGTTCACTGTCGAAGAGGACTTCCTCCTGTTCCGCCTTCCAGGTAACTAGCTTCTCACTCGCTGCTCCTTTCTCCTTCGCTCCGCCTGCCACCACCGCCCCCTGCTGGCGACCGCAAACTGGTCCCACTATGGGACACTCAAGGCAGGAAGAAAGATGATTCAATGTCACGTTAATGGTCCATATCGAAGCCGGAGGAAGAAGAGCACCTCGCATCATTAGTCCGGGCGAGATATCAAAGAGGAACACTGTTTATCACGTCTTTGTGCACACAGGGGAAGTAACAGGTTAAGTCAGCACTTCTGAATAAATAGCAGAATATTCAGGATGCTACAAACATTTAACCCTTTCACTACCACACTACCAAAGGGTTGACCCTTTCACTGCGACAATACAGAAGGTTAACCCGTTCAATACCACACGGCAAAGTGTTAACCCTTTCACTGCGACAAGACAGAATGTTAACCCTTTCACAACCACACCACAGAAGGTTAACGCTTCCACTACCACACTACAGAAGGTTAACCCTTCCACTACCACATAAGGTTAACCCTTTCACTACCACACTACATAAGGTTAACCCTTTCACTACCACACCACAGAAGGTTAACCCTTTCACTACCGCTTAACCGTCTGTAGTGTGGTAGTGAAAGGTTAACCTTCTGTAGTGTGGTAGTGAAAGGGTTAAAAGTGCATGTCGTTTTTTAGAGAGATACTAACTTGTTTACATTTGCAGAGCCTGGTACTAGAATGTAATTCATTGAATTAGAGTGTATCTCATTCTATCATAGATTCTAAGAAAAATCCTTTTGAAGCACCGTAAATCAAACGGAAGCCTATCAGATGCTTTTTTTTAATAGTCCATATAAAAAATACAAAAAAGTCTGGCCCTGCAATTGTAAACAACAACAACAACAACAACAACAACAACAACAACAGTAAAATGGTAACTTTTCAGTGTGCCAGCCAGGGACCCAGTCTTTCCATGGGCATGGTTTATTGTAATGTACATTTTCATATTTGAAAAGAGTTGAAAACGTATCCTGCCAAAAACTACATTCTGCACCTTTATCAGAGGTGATTGTGAGCAGGTGAGTTATTGTTTCCTACCACACATTCCAAAAAAGAATCTACGGTTAACGAGGCAGCAGCATGAGTAAAGATTTGTATTTTTCTTTTAATAAAATGTGATATTATTAATAATCTCCTCACCGTCCCTGAATTTGCTTCCTGGTGGTGGGATTACGTAATGCATCCGACTGTGACTCAGTGTTGTGTTAGGGGGCAGCTCAGGTGGGCACAGAAGGATGGGGGGGGGGGCGGGCATGCTGTGACTCAGTGTTGTGTTAGGGGGCAGCTCAGGTGGGCACAGAAGGATGGGGGGGGGGGGGGGGGCGGGCATGCTGTGACTCAGTGTTGTGTTGTGGCAGCTCAGGTGGGCACAGAAGGATGGGGGGGGGCGGGCATGCTGTGACTCAGTGTTGTGTTGTGGCAGCTCAGGTGGGCACAGAAGGATGGGGGGGGGGCGGGCATGCTGTGACTCAGTGTTGTGTTGTGGCACTGTGTACTGTGACTCCACCACCACCACCACCATGTAACGTATAAACAACATGTCAGTTACTTAACTACTTAGGTAACGTATAAACACGGCTCAGAATGTCAGTTACTTAACTACTTAGGTAACGTAGCATTGTCCAATTGTCCGAAAAGGGCTAGGGAGAAGCACTAGGGCCCTACCCCTGAAGACTTGCGTCTATTTTTTTTTAATTTTTTTTTATTTACATACATAGTACATACATATAGTACACATTACAGTACACACATATAGTACACATTACAGTACACATTACAGTATAGTATACCTGCAGTATATAATAGTATATAGTACATAATAGTTGTATACAACACATATATAATGTGATATGAGATATATAGTACATGATATAGTACCATAATATAATAGTATATAGTGTAAATATAGTTTAATATAATATACAAATTAATTATAATATGATTATATAATGTAATATGATATAACGTACAATACAGTATCATATGTATTTTTTTGTATTAATATGTAACAGTCTCAATTACTATACCTTCTCTGTGACCTACTGTAGATAAGAGGCCCACCAGTTAAAGCGAAGTCGCTGGTTAGATTCCCGGCACCATTATGAGGGTGTATCAGTCACAGCTTGTCAGTTGGCAACTGGAAGGTGTCTGGCATTACATCTACCAGTAGAGTATGTTTTTCTCCATCCCTGCCAAAGTGCCCTTTGAGCAAGGCACTGAACCCCCAAACTGCTACACAGCCTGTGTGGGTGAACCCTGTGCTTGGGAGGGGAGGGGGGGGGGGGGTTGCACAGTATCATGGTGTTACAAAGCATTGGATCTAACATTAGATTGTGCAGCACGGTGTGGTCTTCAGCCCCCGTCAACCCCTCCCATCTGCCTCCTCTTGCGCCCCCTGCTGGGCTGCCCCAGAGATGATGTAACCTGCTGGAAGAAGAGGACACTACACATGCACACACACACGCACACGCACACACACACACAATTATATACACGCACACACACACACACACAAGGAGATACACACTCCCAGGCCATCGCGTGAGAATCGGACTGACCATACTGACGAGAGGCAAGCTGACAGCAGCGCCCTCTAAGGGTTTGAGTATGACAGTTTATAGGGCCAAATCATTTAAAGGGAATACTCAATACCCACAAACACAACCCACGTACGAACGGTTCACATCTAACTCCAAACAAGCCTCTCTCTCCCGAAGACACAAACGAGGAGGCCGAGAGCGAGAGAGAGAGAGAGAGACGTCACTGGTGAGAGAGACCGCCTGGGGCTCCACTGTTGCTCCACTGTTACACGCAAAGACGCATGTAAGTCCATTTCAAGGTTTTAGATTAGCATACTGGGACATTATCCGCACAGCTGTCTCGTCTGGTGACGTGGACGGTGGAGACAAACAAACAGCATATGGAAATATAAAGATTCAAGTTTATTTGTCACATACCAGGGCATACAGTGAAATGCGGGTGGTCATGCCTGCATCGATTGTGCAATAATACTAATAATAGAATAGACATAAAAAAAAACAGGTAATAAGAAGACATAAGATGGGCATGATAAAATAGACATTTCTGAGAAGGCACTGGGTCCTTGTAAGGTGCTGAAACAGGTCCATCCTGACACCGGCATTTCCTCCAAGGCCATGGGAATCATGAACTCCTTCGTTAACGACATCTTTGAGCGCATCGCCGGAGAAGCGTCTAAACTGACAAACTACAACAAGCGCCAGTTGCGGCCGCCACTGGGGGGCGCTAGGGCGCCGCCCCCCCTGCCGCCCCCCCTGGTAAAGAGAGCAGGAGAAGAAGAAAATGTTTTATTTTTATTTTTATTTTAGACCCCTAAAAATAAAATAAACATGTTTAAAATGAATAATATTTACTCATTTTAAGTATGTTTGTGTTTCCAATGCACAATATAACGTTAAAATATAAAATATTAATAATCGTTTTCCTGAACAGGAAGTGACGATTCTGTCTGATAAAGAACGTTCCATTACCTTAGCCGCATTTCTCCTGCCGTATTTCTCTCGGGCTAGACACAATAGCGCTCTGAGTGCACGTCACTGTTTGATCGCTGTATCCGTCGCAGCCAATCAGTGCGTAATGCGCTGTGCGTTGAAATATGATGTTTATGATGGAAGCCGGGCGCGATTTGAAGCGGTCTAAGCAGCAGCGTCTATCATTTTTTTCCGTAGCAGCATTTTTTTCCTTAGCCGCATTTCGCGGAGACGCTCTCTCTGATTGGCCAACACCATTTTCTAGCTTCTAGGTTGGCAGACTGTGTTGTTGTTATGCAGCTATTTGTCTTAGAGCGTGAAGGCAAGTTCTTTCGACGGTTAACTAAGCTTAGGCACTCTTTCAAAGTTGGATAAGGTTAGAGTTTGTCTTAGAGCAGGGCGATAGAACGCCAGGTAGTTTGCAGGCTGTTTGACGAGGAAATGGGCAAAGACACAGCTCTTCACAGTACTTGTTGCTGTTGTTGGTTAACAACAAGCTATATGGATGCAGTGTGGACAACTGGACATGCATGGACAATGGACATCAACACAATCTGGACAGTGGAGTGGAGTGGATATACTTTATCAAGCCCTTCTGCCCTGCTGGACCACTGTGCGTTTCAACTTAACAAGGTATAGTTGGATCTCTCTCTCTCTCTCTCTCTCTCTCTCTCTCTCTCTTTCTCTTTTTCTCTCTCTCGCTCTCTCTCTCTCTCTCTCTCTCTCTCTCTCTCTCTCTCTCTCTCTCTCTCTCTCTCTCTCTCTCGCTCTCTCTCGCTCTCTCTCTCGCTCTCTCTCGCTCTCTCTCTCTCTCTCTCTCTCTCTAATTTCGCTGCGTGTGGGGCATAACCACTCAGACAATGAATGGTAACTTGTTTAAAATGACGAGATATACATATGTGTGAATCGATCTGACATCATCTGAGAGAGAGAGAGAGAGAGAGAGAGAGAGAGAGAGAGAGAGAGAGAAGAGAGAGAGAGAGAGAGAGAGAGAGAGAGAGAGAGAGAGAGAGCTGTGCGTGTTTGTGTTGGGCTATTGGAAACGTGGTTGCATTTGACTGACTGTGATCATATATTGATCGATGGCAATGGTGATAATATTCGCCAATGCGTGCCTTGTACATGTTTGCAAAATGTTTGTTATAGCGCCCCTAGTGGAGAAGAATCCACGAGCCGCCACTGACAAGCGCTCCACCATCACCTCCAGGGAGATCCAGACCGCTTCCCGGTGAGCTGGCCAAGCACGCCGTGTCCGGAGGAACCAAGGCTGTGACCAAGTACACCAGCTCCAAGTAAACCCCCGTTGAGCCCTTCATATCCAAACCTATATGAAATATTTCATATTTCAAGATTCCACACAAACACTGCATGTGCCTGTATTTCTATAGACAGGTTTCTGGGGGTGCCAGTGGCTCAGCAGGTAAAGCCAGTCGTCTGATAATCAGAAGGTTCCCGGTTCGATTCCGGCTCTTCACGGCAGCGCGCCGAAGTGTCCTTGAGCAAGAAACGTACAGTAACCCCTAACTGCTCCCGATGAGCAGGTTGGCACCTTGCGTGGCCGCCTCAAATAAATCCGCATTGTTTTTGGTGTAATGCCCCTTTAAAGTTCTTCACTCGTTTTAAGCAGAGTAAACACTTTGTGACACTCTTTCTTGGAGTGATGTGAGATGGGATTTTCTAATGACTGAGCATCAAGCGAGCGTGATTCACAGATACCGCAGTTTATTTAAAAAATGGATTTATCGTACACATCAATGTGTGACATTCCGGGTCTACTGTTAAAGAAACACTTCTATAACCTGGTGTCGTCTGGATCCAATCCCCTCAATCACTCGCTTCTGCCCATTCAGAATTCCATTACTTATATTTAATACTTATTTTTAACTCGTCAGGGAGACTCATGGTTATGGCACCGGAGCAAGGGGAATGGATATTGTCCCCTGTAGGATTAAGGGTGAGGCTGGGAAAAATACCTTTCAGTATTCAGCAGCTATACAATGGAACCAGCTACCATCTCAGATCAAATAAATTGTCACGATTGGGCATTTTAAAAGAGCAGTGAAGGGATGAGTGCCTAGCCGCCCGACAATTTTAAACTGAAGCAGTTTATTTTGTATATGTGTTGTTTTATATTGTAGTGTAAGAGATTTATGTATTTTTTTTATCTTAAAGGAAAACTACAACATTTGGGGAAATTAGCTTATTTGGCATCTACCCTGGAGTTAGACAAGACGATACATACCCTTTTTCTTCTCTGTGCATGCAGTAGGAGTAGGAAGACACGCACCGTTAGCCTAGCTTAGCGTCAGTCACTGGAAGTAGGTCCCTCCATTAGCCTAGTTCCAAACGTCTTCCTACTCCTACTGCATGCACAGAGAAGAAACAGGTATGTATCTTCTTGTCTAACACCAGGGTAGATGGCAAATAAGCTAATTTCCCAAAATTTTGGAGTTTTCCTTTAAGTGTTTATTGGAATGAAAATGTTGTTTTTATGTGTTGTATGCACCTTGCTGAGACCTACCTGTGCCGACTATTGCTGTGACAGACGAGGACCACAATGGAAATAAGTCTCTTACTTTATTGCCTGATAATTCCTCAAACAATGCAATGCATGTGATGGTTGTGGCCCAATTGGGTTTTAAATCCTGTGTGTATTTTTAACATCTGTTTAAATAAATGTATGAATTAAGGAATTCATTCATTCATTTATATCATTCCCAGGAATGCTGAGAGAAATTAGCAGAGTGTTTTCAGGGGCTGGGTCCACGCTAGGACCTCTGTGTTCTACTGTGCAATCACACGTGAAATAACGTACATTTTCCAATCACAAGTGGTTGTTGGGGAGGATATAAAAATAGCACTTTTAAAAAGCCACACAATGGATTTGGTTGAATGCAAATATGTATTTGAAACAATGAGGTCAAATTGGTTTGTTTCCCCCTCCTGTCTACCAATTAAATCTGTATTTCAAATCAAACCTCTGAACACTTGTTTTAATTTCATGTGGCTTTTATTTTAACATCCACTATATTAGAACAATGCCGTCGATTGTGTTAAGCCTCCCAGATTCAAGTCAGCGTAAGCATTGCAACACATGACTTGTCGGGTGTTTCAAATGGCCTAGGGGTTCTAATTACTATTCATTCACACACAATAATGTTTCCCCCCCGCCCCCCCCCCCCCTTTTTTTTTTATCCACTTTTTCTCCCATTTTTCTATATTTTCTCCCATCCCAATTTCGTATCATCCAATTCAACCCTCCCCTGTCACGAACGCTGTTTCTTGCCTCCCACAAGCCGGCTGCAATGTGGACTAAGTCATACATAGCACAAGTCCCCTCCGGTACTTGAGGTAACAGCAGTCGCATCTTTTCACCTGCGCAGCTCGATCTCTCAGTGGCGAGGAGTAACGCGTGGGAGGCTCACGCTGCCCCCGACACTTCCTGATTCTACTGCACAGGTGCACCAACCGACTTGTAGGAGTCGCTTGTTCACAACGTTCGATCCCCACCCTTCAGTTTTCCCTCCCCGTAATACGGCCAATGTGTATTACTGCGGACGACCAGCTAAACTGAAAACAATGTGGAGAGCTGGATTCGAACACGCGAATCCTAGCGTCTCCACACTGGTGGCGAGTGCCTTGCCCACTACACCACCTAGCCTCCCCCCCTTTTTGTGAAAAGCTCATTCGATGACATCCAGTTGGCAAATCGTACGGTTCCCTGCAGCTCAACACTCCATGAGGGGTGTGGTCAGGAGTTATCTGTGCCTTGAGACATATGTATTTTATATAAATATATATATGTATACAGAGCCATCTGGGAGAAATGCGAGGCCCTGTGCGATTTCTTTTTATTAATTAATGGCATCTGACACCATTTCACTCTCCGCTCTGCTGCTGCTATTGATTGATTGATTGATTGATTGATTGAAAACAGATTGCAGAATGGGTACAGTACAGTGCAACTCAATACACACAATTGTTAAGGGGATGCAGACCAGAGAAAGACTTTCGTCTTGTTTACATCAGGGTCCCCCATTTTCAATTCATAATGACATTTATGACATACACAACATACAGATATACAGATATAAAAATCGAATATAATCATCTAATCTAATCATGACATTTGTGACATACATGACATACAGATATACAGTACTGTTACATTTGTGACATACAAGATATGCAAATATATGGCGGCTGGGTGGCGCAGCAGAGATTGCGCTCGTCACCAATGCAAGAGACTCCGGTCTCGAATCCGGGTGTCAGCATTGCCTCCGGCTTGGGCCGGCCGTCATACTAGCTCAATTGGCAGAGCCAGCGGGTGGAAGTCGATGGGTGGGGATTTGGACGTTGTGGACAGCGACTCCTACAAGTCGGTTGGGGGATGCCTGCACAGCAGAGACAGGAAGTAGCGGGGGTAGTGTGAGCCTCCCATGCGTTACACCTCGCCACTGAGAGTCCGCGCTGGCAGGTGAAAAGATGTGACAGGCTGCCTCCTTGTGTACCGGAGGGGACACGTGATGCAAGGCTTCTATCCTCCCTACAACCGACCAGTGGGGGGCATAGTCGAGCAACGTTCAAGACAGGGGAGGGGTACCATGAGGTGCAAGCATAGTCGTAGTACCCTTGAATGAGTGCTCCTGCTAGAGTCTTCAGGGTATTCTTGTTTACCAGAGAGGGGATCCTTGTGACAATATTGTCACCCACTGTAACAGAGAAGCCGTTTGTCTTGCTGAGTTTGTTATTTGATCCGAAGAGAATGGACTCTGTTTTACCCAGGTGTAATGATAGTTTGTTATCAGCGAGCCAGGTGCAGATTCTGCCGAGTTCCGAGCTGAGGGCTTTCTCAACCTGCAACTTGTTCTTGTCAGAGACTGAGCTCATCTGACCAGTCCAGGCTCTCCAGTTCTTGGCTAAAGGCCTCGCTAGAGTAGATATTGAGGTCCCTAGATGTGACTGTTTCGTGACAGCCGGCCTTTTGTTTTAGCTTTTTGCGGGTGCAGAATATCATATAATTATTGCTTAACCCGCATGCTATCACCTCTTTGTTGGAGATCATGGACTTGTCAGAGGTCAGAATGAGATCAATGGTAGTTTGTGTTGAATCACACACTCTTGTGGGTTGGGTGATTAGCTGGTTGAAACTGTGCAGATCACAAAACCTACTGAAGGCCTTGAAGACAATGTTCAACCCCAGATAAACACCCATCAAGTGTATCATAGAAGCCACTCTGTTCTGGCGGTCTATAGATTGTGCCGACTAGTACAGATTTAGTCCTTTCGAAGATTTCAACCCATACAGTTTCAATCGTCTCATGATTCAGTACGGTTAATGAATTTGGTATCTTTATGAATATACACTATAGTAGTTTTCTATTTCAATTTCTGGATCTTTCACTGATTCATCGAGTTTTGTTTCAGAGAAACATAGTATGTTTGCCTTACCGTTCATAAATGAATAGCACCTTCCTCCTGAATAGGGGCCTCGCACTCCTCATCCTCTTCTTCACTGGTCGCTGGGCTGCTGCAGCTTCTGCTATGAATTGCATACTTCCTCCTGAGGGGTCGCTGCGGCCTCGCCCTCCTCCTCATCTTCACTGACTGCTGATGAATTTATCAAAATGAACCTCTCAGCGAGGTCTTGAACACTTCTTTTCTCTTTGCTTTTTTTCTTTGTTCATTCCATGAGGAAAATGTCCTCCATCTATCTCGTTCTCTCGACATTGTGTTTCAAAATTCTAATTACCACCACTCTGCCACACACACCATGCACCTTACACCTGACCACCATGTGCCAGTGCACTTGATAGATGACACTGTCGCATAGTGAGGCAGTTATATTTCGTATTGCATCGCGTCCCGCTCTGAGCCTTACGAGATACTCCTATCTCCTGTGATACCTAATGTATCTCCCACGAATAAAAACACATGCACCCCACCTGTATGGGGCCCCGCCCCTTATGGTGGCACCGCCCATATAACCATGACCCTGGTCATGAAACACCCTTCCTCTATTTTCGTCCCAGCGTATTGGATGCGTGCACCATACGAGCTAGCGGAATGAAAAGATTAAGGAAGATTAATAATGTTGGAAGCTTACCGGAGGTTGCTGGCCCCTGGCATCTTCGACGCATGTTTTCGGTGACACGACGGGCCTGTGATGTTCCTCGTTTGATGACTGCACATCGAGGTTCAGCTGTACAAGGCTGGCTGTCGGGCCAGCTTGTACTCAGGTAGGCCCTGTGTCTTCAGGCATGGGTATTAGTGTTAGTAATGCTGGTTTGTTTTGTTAACACAACCATGTTGTGTGTTGGCGCCGGGGGCAGGATGGTTTGGTGAACGTTCTCTGCAGGGAACGGTTTCCAAGCTGTCTTGGGCGTGCTGCTAAAACATCTAAAGCTATGCTAACATGCTATCGCTACTGCCGCATGCTATTACTACTGCTAATTGCTATGCTGTTTTAATGTCTCCGCCGTGAGATGTTGTCACTCTCCCGCCTCTTGCCCGGTTCATCAATGAAGGTCAGTCGGTAGCTGTTGTGGGGTTTTTGAGTTCTATTTACCTTTTTCGGGTAAATAGGTTGACAACGGGGTAGGTCGTGGCTAGGTTCCTAGCCAGGTATTTTACCTTGTGTTCCGGCGGGGTTTGTTGAACGGTGTTCCCATCTGGGTTGGCGTCGGGTAGTGGGGCTATGGGTCCAGCCGACATGATAAACATGTTGCGTGTCTGTGCACAGGCAATTGTTGTCTTGGATCCCACATTGCCTGGCGTTAGGCTGCAGTAGTATAAGGGCAGGGCCGCCTGGGAGAAATGTGAGGCCCTGTGCGTTTTTAGACGCGAGGCCCCCCATCTCCTGGGGCGGCCCTGTGTAGGGGGCTATTGTTTCGTTTTGTCACTCTGCTATGAGAAGGTCTGTCTTGCTACAGCTTTCTCTCCTCTCAAACCATTCATACTGACGGTCAATCGGTATACTGGGGGAGTAGTGCGGGGGGGGCTTTGTTTACCTTTTTTGGTAAATGGGCTAAACTAGGGCTGGTGTTCTGTTGTGAATATTTTGAATGAAGACGGGTCTGGTCCGTCTCCCCTTAACTTTGTGTGTATGGGTTTGCTCATTCTACAGTTTTGTGGTTTAGCTCTTTTATTCATTTAACCTTTTCATGGTGCACACCACAGTGGAGGGTGCTGTTTGCAATCACCACTGGTGCTCCATGTTAACGTCAGTCCTTTGTTTTTGATATATTGAAACAATGCCCCGCCCGGCCGACACCTTGGGTGGGTCGGCCTGGCGAGTGGCTGGTGGGCTGTTAAGGCTTGTACCGCCACGGTATGGAATTGGCAACGATTAGAACTGTGTTCGAATTGGTGTTTTTTCTATAAAAAAAAAAAAAAATGGTGTCTGGTGGAGGGGCCTTGGGGCCAGCCGACGTCGACACATCGCGCGAGGTTGTTGGCGTTATTAGCTTTGACCCAGCCGCAAGCTATAACCGCTCAGGGTTCCCCTCTCCGCAGGGGATTTTGGTCTTCTGCTGGAGCGCGGGCGGTATTGTCCTAGGCCCTACACCGCCTCACACCGCGCAGCCAGAAGAAGAGAGAGCACGGCCTCGTCAGCGGCGATGACGGGGCCCTCGACAGGCGGCCATGTTTTTCCCCCGCCAGAGGTATCCTGGGCGTTGATTCGACAGGTGTCCACAAGGCCGACAGCCTTGGCGGCCGAGGGATCGGCCATGTAGGATGGGTTCGGCTTGAACAAACAAGCCGTCACCGTCCTGCCGCGAGCAGCCCGCTCTCCGATCACTCCCTTCCCCAACACCAGCGGAAGAAGTGGGCTCTAAAAAAGTATGATTGTTTTCTTTGGCTGCGGGCCGCGTGCCTTCGTTGATGCGCGGGCGGCCCCCCTTTTCGCTTCTCATGGGGACAGGGGCTGACACCCAGTTGATGGCTGAGCCTGGGTCTGTCCGTGAGAATGTTGTGCTGTCAAGCGGCTCCCACACCTTGAACTGTGTTGGTTGAGCCTGGTGTTACGTCTGTCAACTTAAGTGTTGTCAGCAGGGGGGCTCGAAACCTTTTGAGGCACACAGTGCGGGCTTCCCCGGCCTCGCCTTCGCCAGGCCAGGTATCATGTTGGTGCTCCCACTCCTGAAATATTGGCAAGTGGTCGCAGCTCACATGGTTTGGGGTGGTAGTAATATCACTGCAGGGCTACGGTGTGTGGGAACCCATGGGGGCCTTACACCTTGCATGTCCGGCTGCAGAACAACTCCTTCAGCATGTTCTGGAGGGGTGTTCAGTGGGGGGGCTTTTTTGATCGGAAGCCCCCCGTATCAGACAGGCCCTTTCTGTCGGGGTTCCCCCTTGGGTGCGATTGCCTCGTGGGTGGTGTCAGGGCAGGTGTTCCGACACGGAACGCGCTCCTCGCACGGTTCCAGGGTTGTCTTCGCACAGCGGGGGGACCGGGCCAACTATCTACAGTTCCTGGCGGACCTGCGCCACGTGACGGCGGGTGCGTTGGGAGTGTCGTCACATATGACTACGGCAGTACCATATGTCGAGGTAGATGGAGAGAATGGTGAGGCGGGGACTTGTGTTTACACAACCCCACCCGTTTTCAGGTTTGGTACAGACCCTGTTGTCGGGGTCTCCAGCAGGGACAGCTCTGGTCGACGAGATCCAATCTCTGTGGACGAAGCAAGCCATCGTCGTGGCGTTCTCCTCCCGGTGTTCTCTGCCCGAGAAGTCGGGAGGGAGGGGTGTAAGACCCAGGCTGGACCTGTCCCATGGGAAGGTTCAGCATTTTTTGGATCGTCTCCTACCTGTTGAACACTGTCAGGTGGGGGTCTGGTTCTCCTCCATAGACCTGTAGGATGCGTATGCGCATCCCCGATCTTCCATCCTAGGGCTTACCTACGCTTCCTTTGCAGGGTTAGCGTATGAGTACCAGAGGCTGCCGTTCGGTTTTCTCTGGCTCCCCGCATCTTCACCAAGTGCGTGGAGGCCGCACTGGGGCCTCTGCGTCATCCGGGGTTACGGAGTGTTCTGCCCTGATGACGTTCTGGTCCTTCGCGGTCAAGGTGGATCGTCAGGTCTCGTACCAGGCAGGTCTCTACCAGCCTGGGGTTGCTGTAGACTGGATGTAGAGTATTCCTCTTCCCAGTCAACGGTTGGAGGGCTATGGGCATCCATCTCAGAGCGTGTTGTCAACACGCTCGGGAGGTTCCGTCCTAGGACGGTTACGGCACTGTCTCACGTCGCGTTTTCACCGACGCCTCCCTCGCTGGTGATGCGTCGGGCCAACGCAGTAGGTGGCAGCTGGCAAACCATGCTGCCCGGTCTGCGCTACGTTTAATGTGTTGGTGTTGAAAGCGGTCCTTCTGGTCCACAGATGGTGTTGATCAGGACGGACGATACGACGTCAGTGTCGTGTATCGACAGACAGGGAGGAGTACGCTCCCCCTGTCTGCACCAGGCGGCGGGCGGCTGGCTATGGGCGTCCTCCATTTGCGCGGCCTAAGGGCTCCCCACATCCCCGGCAGGGAGAATGTGGGTGCAGGTGTACTGTCGCGGGGCGGCCCTCATCCTGACGGGTGAGGATTGTGTCTGGACATGGCCAGGCAGGTCTGGGACCGATGCCGTGCCGCCAGGGATTCTTCCCCATACATCTGTTAGGTCAGTTGTTGGGACGGGTACGTTGAGGGGCGCAGGTTCTTGATCCTGATGGTGTTACCATCTGGAATGCGCATGCTCCCTCCACTGTCGCGCTTACGCGGGCAGATGACGTATGTTCCAAGTGTGGTGTAAGGCGGGGGGCCGGGACTCAGTCTCCTGCCCCCTGGATGCTGTCCTTAGTTACCTCCAGTCTCTCCTTGATAGACTGTCGGCTTCGACGGTGAGGGTATATGCAGCAGCTATATCCTCCTATCATGAGGGGTTTGAGGGGATGTCTTGTTCAGCCACCCTCTTGTGAAGCGTTTCCTGCTTGGCGCTCGACGCGTTAAGCCGGTGCAACGCTCCTTGGCTCCGACTTGGGATCTTCAATTGGTCCTCGGTCGGTTGTCCTTGGCCCCGTTTGAGCCGCTCGAGCGGGCGCCGTTGGGACAGCTGTCCTTCAGGACCGCGTTCCTTCTGGCTGTCACTTCCGCTAAACGCGTAGGTGAGCTCTGTGCTCTCTCGGTACGTCCAGAGTGCCTGTCTTTTCGGACCGATTGCGGTGTCACTCTGCGACCTAATCCTGCTTTCGTGCCTAAGAATATCCGGAGTTCCTTCCGCTCCCGGGATATTGTGGTTCAGGCGTTTCGTCCTCCTCCTCACACTAGTGAGTTAGATGCGGGCCTTCACCTGTCATGTCCAGTCCGTGCTTGGGGATTTACCTCAGCCGTACTCAGGATTTCAGGGTTACCGACCAGCTTTTTGTCTGTTACGGTGGGGCTCATGCTGGTAAGGCACTGTCGGAGCAGCGCCTGTCCCATTGGTTGTGCGAGGGTGTTACCCTCTGCTACACGTTGGCTGGGCAGGATCCCCCTGGGGGCGTCAGGGCGCACTCCACTCGTGGGGTGGCTGCCTCTGCCGCTCTCCTGGGTGGGGCCTCGGTGGAGGCCATCTGTGCTGCAGCTTCATGGTCCTCCCCGGGCTCCTTTGTAAGGTTTTTCCTCATGGACATGACCGGGGGTTCTGTCTCCCAGGCGGTTCTGGGGTCTGTGGCCTTTCCTGCTTCCCGTCCTTTGGTCGGGTAGCAGGAGTGTATGGGTTTGGGCCACAGTGTGTTGAGTCACACGTGGTTCCGCCTGTACGGTGTGTTCAAGGGGTTCTAGTTCCCTCTTGTTCGCATTCAGGTGGAGTTGACTGCGCCCCCCCTTCGTTAGGAAGGATGGGGTGACAGGGCTCCCCGCACCCCTTGATGTGGGCTTACGGGTCCTCAGGGGGTACATCTGTCGGGTCTCGCGCCCGCTCTTCCCCATTATCTCGTAAGGCTCAGAGCGGGACGCGATGCAATACGAAATATAACGATAGGTTATGTAGATAACCTAGTTATATTAGTATTGGCTAAGCGTCCCGCTCTGCGCGCCCTGAGTTCCCTCTTGAGGGATCTTTTCCTGGGACGGGTTTTGGCGAGGAAGGGTGTTTCATGACCAGGGTCATGGTTATATGGGCGGTGCCACCATAAGGGGCGGGGCCCCATACAGGTGGGGTGCATGTGTTTTTATTCGTGGGAGATACATTAGGTATCACAGGAGATAGGAGTATCTCGTAAGGCTCAGAGCGGGACGCTTAGCCAATACTAATATAACTAGGTTATCTACATAACCTATCGTTTATATGCATATTACTATTCTACAAACGTGTCTAATGTGAAATATATAATTATGTAAGCAAAACTAGATATTAGGTCTGTGATGGAAAGTGATTCTGTTAACATTCTATTTAGATAAAAAAAATTATTTTATTATTATTATAATTTTTTTTTATCCTGCCCCTACCGCTAGGCCTCCTAGGTGCGAGGCCCTGTGCGACTGCACCGGTCGCACGCCCCTAGTGGCGGCTCTGTATGTATATGTTACTCAGACACCATCTTGATATTGTATTTAGATGTTTTAATTAAGCATTACATCACGCGCAGTAGGCATGGTTTATTGTTCACAAATCACGAGTGCAAGTGGTGTAATGCTTTTATACAACTGCCACATTCATCCAACCTTATTGCTATACAATAAACACACATTAATCGAAGATTTATTGAAAAAACCATCCGCCAGAAAAAGTAGTTCCCACAACAACAAAAAAGACAATTTGCCTCCATGTGGAAGCAGCTCGGAAGTGCATCCAACCAACTAACACATCCAACTGTGTGTTATTGGAATGATTGAGAGAAGTTGGCTCATGTGGAAGCAGCTCGGAAGTGCATCCAACCAACTAACACATCCAACTGTGTGTTATTGGAATGATTGAGAGAAGTTTCCTCCATGTGGAAGCAGCTCGGAAGTGCATCCAACCAACTAACACATCCAACTGTGTGTTATTGGAATGATTGATTGAACATTTTATTACCAGATGCAGAATGGGTACAATACAGTACGGCTCAATACACACAATTGTTAAGGGTATGCAGACCTACTTTCTATAGAACTTCATTCTTAGATGCTTCTATAGAAAGTAGGTAAAACAAATTAAAAAGTTTTCTTTGCCCTATAGGAAAAAAAAAGTTTTCTTCGCCCTATTTTTTTATTTATTTTTTTAAAAACCAGGCGTACAGTAATAAAATTAGCAATCAACCAATCAATTCAATAGACCATGCTCACTTAAAACAGCGCAGCACTCAGCTGCTTCTCTGTCAGTCTGACTCTCCCCCGCCGTTGCAGACAGGAGTGTGTGTGTGTGTGTGTGTGTGTGTGTGTGTGTGTGTGTGTGTGTGTATGTGAATGTGTATGTGTGTGTGTGTGTGTGTGTGTGTGTGTTTGTGTGGGGGTGGGTGGGTACGCCAGCGTCGGACAGTGTGAGAGTGATCGCTGCAGTCAGGGGGAAGGAAGAAGACATTTAAAATAAAATTGCAAATAATCAATCAATCAATCCGCGATTTTTCTTTTGTTCCACAATGATTCATGACCCATAGATTACACAATCCAACATTGTGTAAGAGACTAAGACAGGGCTATTCAATCCGGCCCGCGGGATGATTCTGACCGGCCCGCCACATGATAACAAAAACAAATTTTTTTTTTTTTGAATTTTTTTTTGAATTTTTTTAAACTTTTTTCTTTTCATGTCAACGTTAACACGCACAATTTAGCCAAAAGTCACTCAATTAATGACAGATTTCATTGATAAATTGAGGGAAAACTTTGCAAGTTTTTTTGTTGAATTTGACATGCCCAGAGAATTGATGCATTTTGTGAGCAACCCATTTGCCAATGTAGCTGCTATTTCCACAAAAGGACAAGAGTTCCTTGCATCACTTCACATTGATGAAGGTCTCCTGCAACTTGAAATAATTGACATGCAAGCATCATCTGCTCTGAAGCAGGCACTTGAGAATGAATCCACCACAACATTTTGGATAAAGTGTATTCATGTCAAGACATTCCCCAAAATAAAAACGCTGGCAATATCTGTGCTAACAATGTTTGGCTCAACATACACCTGTGAATCCAGTTTCTCTCACATGAATGCCATTAAAACAAGCAACCGTGCCTCCTTGACAAATGAGCATTTGCATCACTGTTTGCGGGTAGCCCTCACTTCCTATGAACCCTCTTTCTCTGCCATTGCCCAGTCAAAGAAGTGCAATCGCTCTCATTAGATGTGTGTATGCAGGGGCGTAGCTGGGGGGGGGGGGGTAGCTTAGGATGATTCCAAGGGCCCAGCACTGGGGGGGGGGCCCAATTTTTTTTTTACTAGACATCACTCATGTGTATTATTGATGCTCTCATTGATACTATGTTTGTTTCTGAAGTGTGTGTGTGTGTGTGTGTGTGTGTGTGTGTGTGTGTGTGTGAGATATATAGAGAGAGAGGGGGGGCTTTGGTAGACTATTGCATTGGTCCATTCATTGAAGATGAACGCAATGCGACATCCTTTACTAGACTCACCCACCAACAGTGCAGGTGCTGAACTGCTGATCCGAATGTATAGGTAAAAACCATATTATGCGTTTTCATCAATAAAAAAATGGCCAAAGAAAATTCCGCTTGCGCGCTTACGCGCGCTCGCATTCACTGGGGGCCTACAAATAAATTATTTCATGGGGCCCAGAATCTGGAGCTACACCCCTGTGTGTATGTAGGCTAGGCCTGTCTGCCCCCCACCCCCCTGATGTTTGAGAGTTAAGAGTGGACAATAAGTGCTAATAAGATGCTGTGATTTGCTGTTGTTGCACAGACATGAAGCACTTTTTCATAAGCTCAGCTGCACTATAAATGTGTTTTTTTGTTCAAGTGTTGATGTTAGAATGTTCAGATGCACATCATGCACTTGTTTGTTTTTTATTTTATTTTTATATTGAAATGTTGAAGAGGAGATGTTGCAGTTGTTGCACAGTCATAAATTAAGCACTTTTTGCAGGAGATGTTGCAGATGTGGCACATAAATGAAGCACTTTCTTTGAAAAGTATACTACTTTTGCAATGTAGTTAAATAAAAGTTGTGAAAATGTGGTTGCGTGTTGTGTCAAGTGTACATATATTCATAGCACGGGGAGGCGCCGTGGCAGTCCGGCCCCTGGCCCCTTGGGTTTCTGACAATGTGGCCCCCTGAACAATTTAGTTGAATAGCCCTGCCTGGACTAAGACATTCGCCGTGACAGAATCTGTTTATATTTAGTCGTTATGACGCTATCAACATATCCATTTGTAGAGATTATTGTCCCCTCTCGTCTCCTCCCCTCTCCGCTCTCCGCTCCCTCTACAAAGTCGAACAGCGGAGTGATGTGATTCGGTTGTGGGTGGGTCCTGGGACCAGGAGCGTGGAATTGTGAAGAATACATACGTGTAAAATCAGAATCGAGAAATTTGCATGCCGTTGTATAAACTTGCATAAACAATCAAAACATACTTGTTCATACTTCACTGATTCATACTATTTGCACATAACTGCCCAATTGCACAGCCCTGCTAATTATCCCATCCCACTGTATTGTTATTTCATTCTAATTAGTGTATATATATATTTGACCACATCTTGCCCAATTGTACAGCCCTGGCCTATTGTTATTTACATTTTTTTACTTATATTAGGGGCGGCTGGGTGGCACAGCGGACATTGCGCTCATCACCAACGCACGAGACACCGGTATCGAATCCGGCTGTTGGCGTTGCCTCCGGCTTGGGCCGGCCGTCATACTAACTCAATTGGCAGAGTTAGCGGGTGGGAAGTCGATGGGTGGTAATCTGGACGTTGTAAACAGCGACTCCTACAGGTCGGTTGGGGCGCCTGCACAGCAGAGACAGGAAAATGGCGGGGGTAGTGTGAGCCTCCTACACGTTACTCCTCGCCAAATGAGAGTCCGCGCTGGCAGGTGAAAAGATGCGACTGGCTGCCTACACATGTATCGGAGGGGACATGCAATGGGCTTCTATCCTCTCCGGCCAGTGGGGGGCACATGCGAGCAACGTTCAAGACAGGGGAGGGGAGAATTGGCACGGCTAAATTGGGATGGGAGAAAAATAGAAAAATAGGAGAAAAAGTGGATACTTTTTTTTTTTTACTATATTATATTGTGCTATATTTCATCTAATTTATATCCCATTTTATTTTATTCAACCTCTCGACCACACATTACCACCCCCGACTCCCGGGGCTCTAGTTCCGTCAATCATTTGGCGATCTCGAAAATCTTTGCACAGGGTTGTAGCCAATGAGTGTGGCTTTCCGATGATACCCCATGGTATGACAATTGGGGATCTAATACGGTCTCTATTGATCGATTTATAATAAAGAAAAGCAGGGGGTCGTCACTTTTTTCTTTTTGAATTACTTTTAAAAATTATATTTGTTTCTATTGTTAATCTGTTAGTATTGTCAATGTGTTGTTTTACAAAAGGAAATATTGGTAAAAAATTAATATATATATATATATTTTTTTTACTTATTTTTTTTTAACTAGACTTCACTCAGATGTATTATTGATACTCTCATTGATACTATGTTTGTTTCTGACTCAATATGTGTGTGTGTGTGTGTGTGTGTGTGTGTGTGTGTGATGCAAATGTGCAATTCATGAGGGTCATCCTTTTGTGTTAAATGGCTGCATAAAGCAAGCATTTGTTGACTCTCATGTTGATAAGAGTATTAAAACTTGGAACTTGAAAAAGATCTGTTTAAGGTAGATAAAAACTAATTAAAAAAAGAATGCGATTAATTTGCGATTAATCGCAAGTTAACTATGTACAATTATGTGATAAATAAAATGATGATAAATATTTTAATCGATTGACAGCACTAATTATTATATTATAGAATGCAACAATCTATTTAATAAGAAAATGTTTGTAAAGTGTGTTTGTCAGCAGGGTCTTTTAAGGTTTTTGGGCTGTATTTCATGTAAAAAAATGTTTACTGTAGTGTTATAGTTTAGCCACATTAGCATTTAGCTTAGCCTAAATCCAAACATTAATCTGTTGGATATGGGGCATGAAATGAGACATATAACTCAATTAGTATCGGCGTGGCATCGTTAGACCCACGTTTGATAGTCTGCAAAAAGAAAAAGTGACGATAAAGTTGTTTAATTGACGGGAGAAAAGTTACTAAAGTCTATGTATTGTGATGGCGCCGGACAAATTCTACCAGGCAAGTAACGTAACCGGATATGACGCCCCCACCTTGTGCAAGTGGAGAATTAGGAGGCTCGGCACAGGTCTGCTAGACCTAGAGACCAATAAAGTCTCCTCCGACAGTACTTACTGGTCTCCGGGTTTCCAGCACACACACTCTGTTTTTCCATCACCTGTAGGCTATACAACCGGGCAACAATCTTCCAAATCTATCCACTCCGCTCCGATGTAATTTGGTCATCGATCTGTCACCGAAGCGACCGCGGGGAGAAGAGGAAACGCTCGTGGAATTTGGAGGAACAGGGCAATCGACTGAAGTCACGGAGGAGCGAGGCAATCAGGTGGAGAAGTTTCAGCGTGACCCGCGTGTTCACCTCAGCCCCCGCCGCGCGCTCTGCGGAGACCACTCTGTTTTTCCGCACGCTGCAGTTTAATAACGTCTGTAATGTTGATGATGTTGAGGACGCCGGTTGTTTGTTTACTTCTATTCTCCCCTCAATAAGAATAAATTGGGAGGGGGGGGGGGGGGGGGTGCAGCAGTCACGCAAACACTTAATGATTGACACTAAAATGAAAACTCTGAAATAAATGAACTTCACATACGGCAGGCGGAGCAGCTTGCGTTTCAGTCCATTATGCGTCAGAACTCCCCGCGTGAGACAATAGCAATAGTGTTTTGGCTGTAATACGCCGGCAATTAAAATATGTTAATCCGCTGGCATCTGCTGATGGGTGTCAGTTTGGGTAAAGAAGCCCGGTCTATTTTCAGAACCGCTGATGGGACACTAATTGGTATAAATATGCACTCCATCCGGGCCCGGAGACGAGGCTGGCGAGCGAATACTTCTTCAGGGGAGGCTTCATCCAGAAAGATCCGCAGGTGGGGAGAGCTGTGTGGCTCTGGGTGCAGGTCTACATCTCGGGATCATCCGCTTTGATTGATTAATAGATTGAACATTTTATAAATTTTTATTATTTTATTAATTATTAATGTCCGCGTTGTTTCGAACGGTTAAGCTTAGGCCCTCTTTCGAACTGGTTAAGGTTAGAGTTTGGAATCAGGGCTGGTGGTCTAAAATTTTCAAAGACCTTCATTTATCTTCCCCGCCGATACACACACCATCCGCAGTAAACATAGTAAACTAATCATGATAATTCCCTCGTCTATATAGTTAATTGTGCCTTTACACACACACACATGCTGCATCTTGATTAGGTTAAAGAAACATGCCAATATTATGTGCTTATGTCTTCTCCAGAGTCAGACAAAAGAATATAGATACCAATTTGGTCTCTGTAGAAAGCTATCTGGCTGCAAGCTAGCCTCGCTTAGCACAATTTAATGGAAGTGGATACAGACCTATAGTCTAGCTTAAAAATAGGAGGTGTTTGGCTAGCTAATCTATATCCACTTCCGTTCATTTGTGCTAAGCTAGGCTAGCTTCCTGACGGATAGCTTTCTACTTAAAGGAAGATGCCAACTTTTTGGGAAATTCGCTTATTATTTGCCATCTACCCTGGAGTTAGACAAGCAGATACTAATGCGTGCACAGAGTTGGCGTGTTCCTTTAACACACAGAGAGGAAATTGGTATCTATCTTCTTGTCTGACTCTGGAGAAGACGATAAGCACATTTCCCTGTAATGTTGGCGTGTTCCTTTAAATAAATGCCTCCCAGGGTAGCTGCAGACAGACAGACCGATAGATAGATAATGTGGGTATGAAAGTACCTCAGTTGAGATTCAGAAACTGTGACCATTTCAGTCACTGTTTACAACAGTGCTGAAAATACTGCATATTTACACGTATATATTTATATCACCGCATATATATACCCATATTTGGGTGTAGTGGTTAACACTGTCGCCTCACAGTTACTGTAGAAGGTCGAGGGTTCGATTCCCGCTTGGGGACCAGGTCGCCGCGTTGCCAGGTTCCCAGGTGGGGTATTCCCATCCAGAATATAAACCCAATGGAAAAACATGCAGAACAGATCGCTAACGCTGTCGCGTCCCTGACGAAGACGGACAGGAGCACTTGGATCGGTCCCCAGGCTCGGCCCCACGCCACAGCCCGTGTCTGCTCCCGGCTGCCCTTGGGGGGGAAGGAGGACGGGATGGGTCAAGCACAGAGACAAAATTTCATCTGCGACCCAAAAATTGCATGTGTGTTACTGTGTGTGCCGCCCATCGCATGTGTGTGTCGCTGCATGACGACATTGTCAATTTGTGCAATGAATAAAGACTTCTTCAAAAGTTTATATTGTTTATAAGTTTATATTGTCTGAATATACCTGCATATAACCCCTCATATACTTGTCTTGCTTGTACACCTGCACATAACCCTTAGCTCTGTATGATAGCATGTACAATAGTGTATATACCATATATATATATATTTATTCACACCGCATATATATACCTATCCTCACCTGTCCGTACTTATACCTGCACATACTACATACATACACATACTACATACATACTATATCTATATCTGTACATATCCTACTCTTACTAGTTACGATGCTGGCCAGTAGCAGTCATACTGTCTCTATTTATATAATACAACGCTGTACATACATCTGATTAGCACTACACTCAGTAGTACTAACTTGTATATTTTGTACACAGTTTAACCACCTGTACATTGTATATTGCCGTTGCACTTTACTGCTACATTTGCACTCTGGTTGGATGCCAAACTTCTTTTCGTTGTACTGTACTTGTGCTGTATAACGGCAATACATTTTAATCGAATCTAACGGCTCAGGAAGTAGAGTGGTCGTCTGGTCATCGGAATGGTTCCCGGTTCGATTCCCGCTCCTCCCGGGCAGCATGTCGAAGTATCCTTGAGCAAAGAAATTGAATCCCTAATTGCTCCCGATGAGCAGGTTGGCACCTTGCACGGCCGCCTCCGCCATCGGTGTGTGAATGTGTGAGTGAATGGGTGAATGTGAGGAACAAAATTGTAAAGCGCTTTGGATAAAAGCTGTTATATAAATGCACCGTTTACCATTTAGATGGCTGCAGCATGGCCAGTATAGCCAATATAACATGACCAATATAACATGACCAGTATAACATGACCAGTATAACATGACCAGTATAACATGACCAGTATAACATGACCAGTATAACATGACCAGTATAACATGACCAGTATAACATGGCCAGTATAACATGACCAGTATAACATGACCAGTATAACATGACCAGTATAACATGACCAGTATAACATGGCCAGTATAACATGACCAGTATAACATGACCAGTATAACATGACCAGTATAACATGACCAGTATAACATGGCCAGTATAACATGACCAGTATAACATGACCAGTATAACATGACCAGTATAACATGGCCAGTATAACATGACCAGTATAATGACCAGTATAACATGACCAGTATAACATGGCCAGTATAACATGACCAGTATAACATGGCCAGTATAACATGGCCACTATAACATGACCAGTATAACATGGCCAGTATAACATGACCAGTATAACATGACCAGTATAACATGACCAGTATAACATGACCAGTATAACATGGCCAGTATAGCCTGCGATCGGTATTCCGGCCACACAGGCTTGCAGAGGTGAGGTCAAATCACCAGGTCCAGGGGTATCTGCGGAAGGAGAAGTTATAGTGGAAGACGGAACTAATAACGCAGCGTTATCAGCATAGCAAAGAATCTGTGACTCCTGACCGAACAGCGAGCGTTAGAAGAATCCAGTCAGGAGCCTGAGGCATGAAGAATGGACACAGCTTTCTAGCCGCTTCGACCAGGAGCTCCTAGAGAGAGAAGAGGAGGGCCCTGGTTTTACAGTTGAAAACAATAGTAACAACAAGAAGAGAGATTTTCCAAACAGGTGTTTTATTTCGCTGACACTACAGTCAAGGTGTGCAACTGTAAAACAATACATGAGTCATTGTGGGAATTTCAGTGCTACTTGAATGCCATTGGCTTAACAAACAGAGCAAATAAATAAATAAATAAATAAATGGTATAAAACGGCAGCATTCCTTTAGAAAAGGTGGCCCTCACTGCAGAAAAGCGACGAGCTTTAGCGAGAGATCTTTCCTTTTAAATCTCGGAATTCAGTCTTAAATGTGTCTTAGAAATAATAATCTTAATCAGTCAAATGATTTTGCTTTGTTTGGTCGATACTTTTGCTGGTTTGAGAGAAATTCATTCTCATTTCATTGAAATTACAGGAATGATCTGGAAACGAGGGAGAAAAAAAATCACGATGCATGAAATGTTGTTTTATACAGATTTCACTTGTAATCGCTTGTTTATTTCAAGGAAATGTCTTAAAGGCACAATCTGTGATCGCAGCGTTGGTAACTCTCTGTCACCGCATTACTGGCCCTGTTACATATCAATTTATTGGATTGAAGAATCATTTTTTCCCCCAGTCATTTATTATCTGAGCCTTTGATGCAAGAACTAAAATAACTAAAGTGACTAATAAATAACTAATATATAATTAATAAATAACTAATATGAGTTGTTATGACTGTTTAAAAGTATCAGTTACATTTGCAATGTTTGTAAACATTGGAATCTAATATACCTGTATATTGTGTTATTATGGGCACAGAAATAATAATTAAATAAAAATAAATTGACAACTCAAAAGAAAACATTATGTGAATATATAAAGTTTTGATGGTTGAATAAAATCTGTATTGTTACATAATTCAGATTAGAATATTCTTAAAAGGGCTTTATACAGAAAGATACGTCTGAATAGAAAAAAGTCCCTCTCAATGCTCATCACTTTCTGCAGTGAGATCAACATATATATATGTAGAAATAAAGTACATACAGCCCGCCAGCCAGCCAGTCAGTCAGTCAGTCAGTCAGTAGATTAACATGCTGAGGAGACGATCATATAGATAAAGAGAGATGGAGAGAGAGTCTTTCCCCAGAGAAAGTACAAATAGACAGAAATGGAGTGTGTGCATGTGTGTGTGTCTGAAAGAGAGAGAGAGAGAGAGAGAGAGAGATAGAGAGAGGCGGGGTAAAGATATGGAGGTATATTCCTCAGAGAGAAAAAATGAAAGAGATGGATAAAGAGAGGGAGAGCGAGAATATATGGCCATATATTTCTCTGAGGTAAAGGATGAAAGAGAGAGAGAGAGAGAGAGAGAGAGAGAGAGAGAGAGAGAGAGAGAGAGAGAGAGAGAGAGAGAGAGATGAGTGAGAGGGTGTGGAGTTATACATTCAGGTGGCAAGGCCGAGACCTGCTGTGGTTGTGGGGGGTGAGAGGGGTGAGAGGGGTGAGGCGTGGTGGTGAAGGGGGGGTTAGAGGGACCACAGGAGGCTCTCTTCATTCACTTGTCAGATAGATAAAGATGGAGGAGCAGCTACGGGAACAGACGACCGACGCTGCTCTCTGCCGCTGTCACTCAGAGAGATACCACAGTGATCTGCCCGCAAAGTCAAGTTTCAGCCAAGTCCTCTGAGGGAGGCAAACGTTCGCATGAATCATTTATCATTTATAATAAAACATTTGACCAGCTAACTTGTGAGATATAATTTTTCGGTAACACTTAGGTTTGGGACTGTATGTCAAAGAGGCACTTCACCCAAAAAAAAACAATGCTGATTTATTTGTCACATAATCTCACAGACTGTAACGTTCTGGGTTCTTGATTTAGGAGCCCAACTGTCATTCTGGAGTTATTTCACCTGGTGGTTGGTATCTGCACACATTGTTGGTCACGCCCTATTCCTGATGTGTCACTGATTGAACTGTCACCACTGGTTGCTGTCGCGAGCTGTCAATTACCTGTCATTGATTGATGCCTTGGAATGTTTGGTATTTGACTATATATTCACTCGTTGTTTCCCTCTGTCTTTGTCGAGGCTTCAGATTAGGCCTGCCACGATAACACATTTTGCTGGGCGATTAATTGCCCCCGAAAATATCGCGATAAGCGATATTATTGCGACCGGTTAGATAATTTTTTTTTTGGAGAAATTTATTTCCCAAAACTTTTATTTTGAAGCCCACCGCTCCGTCTTTTCCGGTGTTTTAGACTTTTATTTTGAAGCCCACCGACCGGACCGGAAGTATTGTTGTGATTATCAGGTACTTTTTGGGTACTTTTTTAGTCCCTGCTCTGTCGTGGTTCCAAGCGAGTAGAAGTGGTACCAGAAAAGTCACGTGAAACACTGCAGACCACTGATTGGTCAGAATAGAAACGCGTCACTCGTTGGAGAGTCTGAACGAAAACAGAAAGCCGCCATCTTTAATGTCTCGCATAGGATTTCATAATCATTATGTTTGCAGCAGGCACAAGTGCAATAAACAAAGGATACAGTCACTGTGTATTCTGCCTCATTTATTGATTAAACAAAACCGACATCAACACAATTTGCCACCGAGCGGAGAGTTTCGCAAAAAGATCGCTGACTTGTTAAGGCTTGTTGTTAGGTTAGGTGCTAATGTTGTGCTAGCGTTTTAGCATGGCTATCGTACATAGCGTGATCAATATAACTCGCTATTGATTGTTTGTATGAGTAACGTTAATGCTAGTAGAATAGACACAATGAGGGGTAACGTTAGTCCCACGGAGCTCCTGTGCTGTGCTCTGTAGTAAAGCCAGCGGCCCGCCTCCCAACACGGACAGTGACTGACAAGGGGCACTGGTTCCGCCTCATTAAAACAAACGCGCAAATAGCAATTAATCGCGCCCGTCAAAATCATTGCATTCATTTTAATTATCGCGGCAATTAATCGATTTATTGCTTATCGCGGCAGGCCTACTTCAGATTGTCGTTCGTGTGGAAGGAGCTGGAGAAAGTGCTGACCTTCTCGCTGTATATTTATCCTGTTGTAAACGACCTTTCTCTCAGTTGACGCTCGGCGTCTTTCCTGGTATCCCTTTTGCTCAGTGTTCTTATATTAAAAGACACCTCGAAGAAAGAGCAACCCATTCTCTGCCTCTCATTATTTACTCCACAATTGGACTCACATTTGCTTACCTGCGCTCGTAACACACACGTCCGAAAACTCGAATCAGTTTTGCACACGTTCATTTAGCTTGAAGGTTATCGAGAGTAAATGAGTTTGGATGTGGCCACCAGTGATGTCATCGGGGACATTGAATCCCTGTGTTGTGTTAATTACAGCTCAGTGAAATGATAAGGCAGCAGACCCTCACCCTATAAGACCATTTCATGGTGCTGTAATTAACACAACACAGGGATTCAATGTCTCCGATGAAATATTACAACTCATTTACTCTCGATAACTGTCAAACTAAATTAATGAGTGCAAAACTGTTTAGAGTTTTGGGATGTGTGTGTGAGATTATGTGAAAAATAAATCAGCATGGTTCTTTTTGCATATAGGAACAATTTTGTATTATTATATAAATTATTGAGCAGATACAAAATGGGAATTTTACATTTGTTCTTTGACATTTGTTCCCCTGCACTGCAGCAACTGATGGTTAATCAATTTGTCGTTAACATGCAATTGCCCGTTAGTGCCTCAGCGCTTAATCAATGTCGTTACTTGACCCCTAAATTAAAGTGGTACCTATTTCTCATACGAGACAAGTTAAAAATGATTCTCTGTGGCCCGAAGTTACAGTAACTGGAAGCTGGAGATGGGAGCCACAGTAAATTTATACAAGCTGGGCTTGTAACCCATACAAAACAGTATCATGGTATTTCAAAAATATTTTGGTCAATACCAGCCATGGAAATGCCATCTGTATTATTGTTTAAATTGGATTATACCATGGTATTATTACAAGTACAAAAGTTGTAGCATGGCAATACAGTACCATGATACGGTATTTATACCATTGCCGGTACCCAGTGGTGGAAGAAGTACACAGTTACTTTACTTAAGTAAAAGTAGAAATACCCAGATAAATAAGTACTCTGGTAAAAGTAAAAGTCCTCCATTCAAATTCTACTTAAGTAAAAGTAGTGAAATATTTGTTATTTAATTGACCTATTCTAAGTAAAAGTATGCATTCTACATGATGTTTGTGTATTCCAGTGCTTGGGAGGCTTCACTCTTAGATCCATTGACCTCTATATAGGTTATGTTAAAGACGTGGTCCAGTTATGCTGCTCTGATTATGTCTGCTGTGAAAGTATATCATCTTCATACATATTTACCATGTTTTCTATGCAAAATCCTTTTCTTCAAAGTAACTCGTAACCGATGGGTTCAGATAAATGTAGTGGAGTAAAAAGTACAATATTTCCTTTGAAATGTAGTGGAGTAAAAGTATAAAGTTCCCTAAAATGAATACTCACAGAAAGTACAAGTAGCTCGAAATTGTACATAAGTACAGTACTTGAGTAAAAATACTTAGTTACGTTCCACCACTGCCGGTACCATACAGTATGGTAAAACCATATATATATATACCATCAAACTACCGACACCCCAAAACAACATACATCTCAGGCAGCAGTACCTACAGCTGAACATGCAGTGTATGAGTGAGTACTACAGACTGGACACGGCGAGGCTGTACGGATACATCCCGTTTACAAAAAATCGGAAATTTCAGGATTTTAAACACGTGAAAACGACGTCACCGATTGAAACAATGAATTGACGACTGAAAACCGCTCGGTGAAAAGCTCTCTGTCGGCTCCGTCACCCGCTCTCCCACACCTGTTTTAAAAAAAACGTGTGTCATTTTGAGATGGTGAATCCTGAAATCCCGATTTGTGGAAAGCCGTAATATCGGGATCATCCCTATGTTCCCCGGGTCCTATGTTCCCCGGGGTTCTATGTTCCCCGCTTTGATGGATTAATAGATTGAAAATTCTATTAATTTTTATTATTTTATTAATTATTAATGTCCGCCTTGTTTCGAACGGTTAAGCTTAGGCCCTCTTTCGAACTGGTTAAGGTTAGAGTTTGGAATCAGGGCTGGTGGTCTAAAATTTTCAATCAATCAATCAATCAAAGCGGGGAACATAGAACCCGGGGAACATAGGACCCGGGGAACATAGGACCCGGGGAACATAGACATGCTCCCGTAATATCCACGCAGTGTTGCTATTTCCAACCGCGTAATTTGTGCTTCGATGAGATGTATGTTGTTTGGCAGCGTTCCCTCCCGCTAGCTTCCATCCCCCGCCTACAGGGGCACTACTACAGCGCCCGTACGAGGCGCGCGGGCGGCCGTGGGACGGAGCGGGTCTAAACTCATCTCTGAATCCCTATGGCGGAGGAACCGGACGAGCGATTAGCCCACTTCCCCGCGCGAAGCGCCACGCGTCGCTGAGAGCCGGCCTCCGCTCGCTCAGGGGGAGAGAAAACCACGGGTTCGCATAGCTTTGCGACATTCGACATTCCGTAAAAACAATGAAAGTGGCATGTCAGTAAAACTGGCGGGTGCCGCTTTTGGGTATGAAGCTGCGGTTCAAGTCCTCCCATCATGCATCTGTCCTTCAGTCATGCCACAGTCGTCCCGTGCCGCCTGTACGTCTGACCTGAACAGGTTCTCGTGGCTCTACATTAGCTGGTTGCCATGTCATTCACCCCCCCCCCCCCCCCTTTATGCAAACAGAGAACATTTTAGAATTTTCAGAACAACTCCTCTCACGGGGTGACAGCAGTGATGCAGCAGTAATCTCCAGTGTGCACATGCACAACGCATGCACTAGGAAAAGGGATTTGTGCGTCCTGGCGATGCAGTGGGTTCAGGCCCTGTGCCTCACCTCTCTGTTTCTCGTTTCTTTTCCTCTTATTTACCAGTGATCTCCTCTTCTGCACCCGGGCATCACAGAGATGCTGTAACAATACAAAAATAAAAAGGGGAGGGGGGGGGGGGGGGGGCTTCTACAATGGCTATTTCTGTACCCTGCTTGTTGTGTGTGGGGTCTGACGCAGGCTTAGAGAGGGTCGTGTGTGTGTGTGTGTGTGTGCTTGTCTGTGTGGATACATGGGCGCTGTGCTGCTGTACACCACAGAGCTGGGATGAGGAGAGAGATAGAGGAGAGAGAGAGAGAGGGGGGGGGGGGAGAGAGATGGGGGGAGAGGGAGAGAGAGAGAGAGAGGGGGGGGAGGGAGAGAAAGATAGAGAGAGGGGGGAGAGAGAGAGAGAGAGGGAGAGTGAGAGAGAGAGAGAGAGAGAGAGAGAGAGAGAGAGAGAGAGAGAGAGAGAGAGAGAGAGAGAGGGAGAGGGAGAGTGAGTGAGAAGTGAGAGAGAGAGAGAGAGGAGGAGAGGGAGAGGAGAGAGAGAGAGAGAGAGAGAGAGAGAGAGAGAGAGAGAGAGAGAGAGAGAGAGAGAGAGAGAGAGAGAGAGAGAGGGAGAGAGAGAGAGAGAGAGAGAGAGAGAGAGAGAGAGAGGGAGAGGGAGAGGGAGAGGGAGAGAGAGAGAGAGAGGGGGGAGAGGAGAGAGATAGAGGGGGAGATAAAGAGAGAGCGAGAGAGAGAGGGGAGAGAGAGACGG
>NC_140166.1:216074527-216082027 GCF_963971535.1 Notolepis coatsorum
CTGCTATAAATAGGAGCCTCGGCCGGAGCAGGAGAACCGGCCGGATCTCACAGAGCTTAGAGGCAAACACCGGCACGGTGTCAGGGCCCAGGATTGGAGGATAACTTGTGCGTACGGCCCCCAGTGTTTGTGAGTGGCCCCCGGTGTTTGTGGTGTTTGTGGTGTTTGTGAACGGCCCCCAGGTGTTTGTGAGCGGCCCCCAGGTGTTTGTGAGCGGCCCTCAGGTGTTTGTGAGCGGCCCCCAGGTGTTTGTGAACGGCCCCAGGTGTTTGTGAACGGCCCCCTGGTGTTTGTGGTGTTTGTGGTGTTTGTGAACGGCCCCCAGGTGTTTGTGAGCGGCCCCCAGGTGTTTGTGAACGGCCCCCAGGTGTTTGTGAACGGCCCCCTGGTGTTTGTGAACGGCCCCTAGGTGTTTGTGAACGGCCCCCAGGTGTTTGTGAGCGCCCCCCGGTGTTTGTGAACGCCCCCCGGTGTTTGTGAACGCCCCCCGTGTTTGTGAACGCCCCCTCGTGTTTGTGAACGGCCCCCCGGTGTTTGTGAACGCCCCCCGGTGTTTGTGAACGCCCCCCGGTGTTTGTGAGCGGCCCCCAGAGTGTTGTGAACGGCCCCCAGTGTTTGTAAACGGCCCCCCGGTGTTTGTGAGCGGCCCCCAGAGTGTTTGTGAACGGCCCCCAGTGTTTGTAAACGGCCCCCAGAGTGTTTGTGAACGGCCCCCAGTGTTTATGAGCGGCCCCGGTGTTTGTGAACGGCCCCCAGGTGTTTGTGAGCGGCCCCCAGGTGTTTGTGAGCGCCCCCCGGTGTTTGTAAACGGTCCCCAGGTGTTTGTGAACGGCCCCCAGGTGTTTGTGAACGCCCCCCGGTGTTTGTGAACGGCCCCCCCAGGTGTTTGTGAACACCCCCCCGGTGTTTGTGAACGGCCCCCAGGTGTTTGTGAGCGGCCCCCAGAGTGTTTGTGAGCGGCCCCCAGAGTGTTTGTGAGCGGCCCCCAGGTGTTTGTGAGCGGCCCCCAGAGTGTTTGTGAGCGGCCCCCAGGTGTTTGTGAGCGGCCCCCAGAGTGTTTGTAAACGGCCCCCCGGTGTTTGTAAACGGTCCCCAGGTGTTTGTGAGCGGCCCCCGGTGTTTGTGAACGGCCCCCGGTGTTTGTGAACGGCCCCCCCAGGTGTTTGTGAGCGGCCCCCAGGTGTTTGTGAACGGCCCCCTGGTGTTTGTGAGCGGCCCCCAGGTGTTTATGAACGGCCCCAGGTGTTTGTGAACGGCCCCCAGAGTGTTTGTGAACGGCCCCCAGAGTGTTTATGAACGGCCCCAGAGTGTTTGTGAACGGCCCCAGAGTGTTTGTGAGCGGCCCCCAGAGTGTTTGTGAACGGCCCCCAGAGTGTTTGTGAACGGCCCCCAGGTGTTTGTGAACGGCCCCCAGGTGTTTGTGAGCGGCCCCCAGAGTGTTTGTGAACGCCCCCAGGTGTTTGTGAACGCCCCCGGTGTTTGTGAACGGCCCCCCGGTGTTTGTGAACGCCCCCCCCCAGGTGTTTGTGAGCGGCCCCCCGGTGTTTGTGAACGCCCCCCCCCCGGTGTTTGTGAACGCCCCCCCCCCGGTGTTTGTGAACGCCCCCCCCCCGGTGTTTGTGAACGGCCCCCTGGTGTTTATGAGCGCCCCCCAGTGTTTGTGAGCGGCCCCCAGGTGTTTGTGAGCGGCCCCCAGGTGTTTGTGAACGGCCCCCAGAGTGTTTGTGAGCGGCCCCCAGAGTGTTTGTGAGCGGCCCCCAGGTGTTTATGAGCGGCCCCCAGTGTTTATGAGCGGCCCCCAGTGTTTATGAGCGGCCCCGGTGTTTGTGAACGCCCCCCCGGTGTTTGTGAGCGGCCCCCAGAGTGTTTGTGAACGGCCCCCAGTGTTTATGAGCGGCCCCGGTGTTTGTGAACGGCCCCCCGGTGTTTGTGAACGGCCCCCAGGTGTTTGTGAGCGGCCCCCAGTGTTTATGAGCGGCCCCGGTGTTTGTGAACGCCCCCCCGGTGTTTGTGAACGGCCCCCAATGTTTGTAAACGGCCCCCCGGTGTTTGTGAGCGGCCCCCAGAGTGTTTGTGAACGGCCCCCAGTGTTTATGAGCGGCCCCGGTGTTTGTGAGCGGCCCCCCGGTGTTTGTAAACGGCCCCCCGGTGTTTGTGAGCGGCCCCCAGAGTGTTTGTGAACGGCCCCCAGAGTGTTTATGAGCGGCCCCGGTGTTTGTGAGCGGCCCCCAGGTGTTTGTGAACGGCCCCCAGGTGTTTGTGAACGCCCCCCGGTGTTTGTGAACGGCCCCCCCAGGTGTTTGTGAACGGCCCCCAGGTGTTTGTGAGCGCCCCCCAGGTGTTTGTGAACGGCCCCCAGCGCTGTGCAGGCAGGGGAACACGGAAGGACAAACAGAGACAGAGCTTTATATAGACGCACATGTGCCGACGCACACAGAGAGCTCTCCATATGTAGGCTGAGTCACAGAACCTCTGGTGTATTCTGAGATATTGTGGGATATACACATTCACACACACACACACACACGCACACAGACACACACACACCGCTTAGTCAATGTCACGCCGACCAATCAAAGTGATGTGGGGGTGGGACCAGAAACTCAAAGGGGAGGGAGGGTGTCACGATCATTTAGTGGATTGAGGGGCGGAGCTGCATGACGTCACCCTCCAACCGGCCGTCCAGACGAATGAACTGTGTCTTCAGATGCCGACTCCAAACGAGGTGTAGAAGGGAAAAGGTAAAGACACTCCTTCTGTAGTGAAACGTATATAATGTTCTTATGTGATCCTGTCTGTCAGCTGCCACCTACACACACACACACACATTAACACACACACACACACACACACACATTAAAACAGACACACACACACACACATTAACACGGACACACACACACACACACACACACACACACATTAACACGCACACACCATTGGGGGGGGAAGTGTAGGTACGTAAACATGCATACACGCTTGCACACGCTTGCACGTACACACACACACACACGCACACACACACACACACACACACACACACACACACACAAACATTAACACACACACACACACACTCACACACTCACACACACACCATTGGTATGGAAACATGCATACACACTTGCACACACACACACACGCACACATACACACACACACACACAATATGGGGGGGGGGGGGGCTAGGTAGGTACGGAAACAAGAGCTCCTCTTGATATTGCACTTTGTTAACATTGTTTGTTTCGTTCCGATGTGTGGGTTGGCAAGTTATTACACTGTGCACTTCTCCAGACGTCTCCTGGCAGAGCCTGCGGTGTGGCTGGCAGCAGCAAGCCCTCCACCCTCCACACTCAACTCCAACCACTCCTCACTAAAAGTAAACATAGCGCAATACCACGCGAGGCCACCGCTTGACGGCATTACAGGTTCTACCTTTAAGGTAAGAGTTAGGTTCGTCGATAATTGAATCAGGTTAGGACTAGGGATGTTCGATATTGTCTATTTTACCGATATCCGATATACCGATATTGTCCAACTCTTAATTTCCGATACCGATATCAACCGATACTGATATATGCTGGGTTTCCCCCCCCCCAAAAAACGGAATAATTTCTCTTGTCGTGGAATTAACACAACATTATGCATACTTTTGACAATACATAAAATAAGAATTTGTTCTTACTTGCTTGCCTGGGTAAATAAAGGTTAAATAAATGTACAAAAAATAATAAAAATTATTTTCTTTCTTTTTTTGAAAACCGATACCGATAATTTCCGATATTACATTTTAATGCCAATATCGGACATCCCTAGCACATAAACTAAACCAGCAAGTGTATTAGGGCCCTAATGACGGGTAGTCTGTCTCAGAGGTAACAGGAAGTCTGCCTCAGAGGTAACAGGTAGTCTGCCTGAGAGGTAACAGGAAGTCTGCCTGAGAGGTAACAGGAAGTCTGCCTGAGAGGTAACAGGAAGTCTGCCTCAGAGGTAACAGGAAGTCTGCCTGAGAGGTAACAGGAAGTCTGCCTGAGAGGTAACAGGAAGTGGCCTCAGAGGTAACAGGAAGTCTGCCTCAGAGGTAACAGGAAGTCTGCCTGAGAGGTAACAGGAAGTCTGCCTGAGAGGTAACAGGAAGTCTGCCTGAGAGGTAACAGGAAGTCTGTCTCAGAGGTAACAGGAAGTCTGCCTGAGAGGTAACAGGTAGTCTGCCTGAGAGGTAACAGGAAGTCTGCCTGAGAGGTAACAGGAAGTCTGCCTGAGAGGTAACAGGAAGTCTGTCTCAGAGGTAACAGGAAGTCTGCCTCAGAGGTAACAGGAAGTCTGCCTGAGAGGTAACAGGAAGTCTGCCTGAGAGGTAACAGGAAGTCTGCCTGAGAGGTAACAGGAAGTCTGTCTCAGAGGTAACAGGAAGTCTGCCTCAGAGGTGACCCACCCTGTCGCTGTGAACAGCTAGTCTCCCTGTCTAACCGTAACCGTTAACCTAAAACCTCTTATTAAAACCTAACTTTATACCCTAATCCATAACATTCATTCATCTTTATTTAAACTCAAAATGACACTGAGGGGCAGCCCACAATTTCAGTGCACCTTTGGAACCAATTAACCAGTCAAACACAATTTAAAAACAAGCACAGATTGTCTTGACCTGCTTGTGGTCACCAGTGCTCTGACATGGACCCAGGGACACCAGCGCACCTTCCATGTAACCTGCAGGGCGTTGCACGGTTCAGGAGCACAGGAGCAGATCTGCCAAGTTCAGTGCAAACTGCAAAGGCACGTTAAGTGTGAGACAGACGTTTGTTTGTGTACCATTAGAGAAGTAATGTAATTTGGACAATCTCCAATTATGGTTTTACATAGAAACAAATGCCAGTGCAAATCTGCCAATTGATCAGCCAACCCTATTGTTCAGGACACCATGTTCACCGGTGATAAATATAGCGGCTGGACAAAATGATTCAGAGTCTAAGGGCCTAAAGGAACATGCCAACATTTGGGGAAATTAGCTTATTTGCCGTCTTTCCCAGAGTCAGACAGGAAGATAGGCACCCATATCATCTCTGTGCATGTAGCCTACAAAGAGAGAGAGAGAGAGAGAGAGAGAGAGAGAGAGAGAGAGAGAGAGAGAGAGACCCGCAGTGCGGTTGCTAGCTTAGCACAATGACTAGAAGTGGATTATGGACCCTTAGCCTAGCTTAAAGTTAGCCTAGCTAACTTTCTGACAACTACACAACTGTCTTGTTTACATAATTGTGACTCTTCACCACGTGTTGAAATTACAAATGTGTCAAATGAGACATTGTCATTTGCGAAGCAGATACATGGCCTGAACTATTTTCTGGACAAACAACCACAGGGGCGTAGTAATATCAAACACTATGTGCCCCATGCATCATGAATGGTAAGTGGTGCATTTATATAGCAGCTTTTATCCAAAGCGCTTTGCAATTTTGTTCCCTTATTAAAACCTTGCAAGGTGCCAACCCGCTCATCGGGAGCAGGTAGGGGGTTAAGTGTCTTGCTCACGCTGCCCGTGATTAACTATACCTGTTAATAGAGAAAGGTTAAATATACTGTAGCCTATGCTATTTTCTCTGGAATTAATGGAGCAGCTAGTTTGGGGGGAAAGGGGATGTCGTTTATCCTCTCCCGTTGATTCCCTCGCAACAATCGATCGTATTGCTTCTAGAACAGCATTAGTGGACTCACTGCTGAAAGTGGAACTGGATGTTATGCATCACAGCTCATGACCATCGTACTCATTAGGGGGAGGCCTCCACACTCCACAGAGGATGTGTTCAGTGCCCGGCACTAGCAAAGTGCTTGATGAAAGCTTGGTGGGTCTCTTTTTGTGTTCATGTGTTTAAATCATTACATTTGATTACCCTTTAATTAAATCTCAACCCTACTGTCAAAGACTTTTCCGACGGCCTCACCCAAGCCACAACCCTAACCTTAACCAAACTGTTACCTTAAACTAACCATTAAGCGAACCTTAAAACGAACCTTAATCCTAACCATAACCGTTAATCTAACCCTTATTAAAAACCTAACTTTATACCCTAACCATAACCATGAAGTGAACCTTAAGACAAACCTTAATCCTAACCATAACCGTTAACCCACAGTACCCATCCCGCCCACCAGGAGGCTCCTCCCACAGAGTTGTTTTCAGTGCCCAGCACTAGCAGAGTGCTTAAAAGCTTGGTGAATCTCTTTTTGTTCAGTAATTAAACCATTAAATTGAACATGTGTGGGTAAAGAGGTACAAGCCTTACTTTTATTAGAGTTCACCGCTTTCCGGAACTTTGACGGATCTGAATAAGAGCCGGTGGTGACCGGGTCTAAATAACAGTCTGTTGTGGCTTCTTCCCCATGGATGTGCATTTATTTCTGACTTGTCTAAATGAAGCCCAGTGGGAAGGATCTCCACAGTGTCAGGCGAGTGACCAGGCTCTGTTCCTTCTACAGTGGACCCTAACGGTAACACAGGGTGGTAGTGTGGCGGGGAAGGCTTCCCCCTCCACCTGCTTTAAGCCCCGGTTACATTTGTTTTGGGGTTTTATAAGGGTTTTATAAAATTGTTTTACACCATGATGGCCGTGCACCTTAACCGCACCTCACATACCTGTGTGTCCTTTACACGCACCGTAACCGTTTATCGTTTCTGTATGAAGCCATTATACATCGCACCCTACATCACTTCATTACTGGACTGGACTTGCACCTCATGGTACCAAAGCACCTCAAAGGCGCTAAAAACAAAATTACAAACATCTCAAACCAAACTGGTCAGACTACTGCTTGACCTTACTCCTAGAACCCACCTCACCCCTGCCCACTTTGACAACCTAGGATGGCTTAGAGTAGACGACAGAGTACAGCAACTTGCAATGGGCCTGGTCTACACGATACACTACACGACCAAGGTACCCATGTACATGTCAAAATACTTCCCAAAGGTCAGTGAATACCACGATCACAACACCAGAGGGAGCTCCACAAATCATGTTAAACCCAGATTCGGCTCAAACAAGGGACTAAACACGTTTCGCAATTATGCCACATCAATGTGGAACGCCCTACCCAAAGCTGTAAAGGAATGTGAATCACTACCCACTTTCAAAAACACTCTCAAAGAACACCTACGGGAGACTGCAATTCGAAACTGGCCGCTGTAAATGTCCCAACCCAACCCCCTCCAATGTACAGTAAATGACGAAGTATGGTTGTCAATATTCCAATGTACAGTTTTGCTTGTACAGTTGTACAGTGTCTCCCCCCCGCCCACCCCACCTACCCAACCTCCTCCAATGTACAGTTTCTACGTCAAATGTATATACTCTCTTTTCTAGACTTTTTTGTATCACAAACAGTACTGTATTTGCAAATCTGGTATGTCATAAATGTATAGATGTAGCAGTACTGTCTATCTGTATGTCATGTATGTCATATATGTTATGATGAATTGAAAATGGGGGACCCTGATGTAAACAA
>NC_140166.1:216087027-216119527 GCF_963971535.1 Notolepis coatsorum
GGGCTTGAGTCGAGTGAAAACGGATGACAAGCTTTTAAAAGAGAAAGTAAATAAGGTAATAAAGTAATAATAAAGTAATACAACTGAAGGCTAAATATTGGCTCCTCCTCCTCCAATGGTCCACGAAAGCAGATAGATGCATTTTATTAAATAAAAACATGATGCCGGTGCAGATACTGCTCTCTGGGTTTGCTTGAAATGTCACGACATTTGCTGCAAGGTGTGCTTGATTTCTATCACAGGTCAGTTGAATTGCTCCTAGGAGAGGCACCGGGCCAACATGAATTGATAAGCTAATTCAGTCAGGGGGCCGGATTAAAATGCCAGTCGGGCCGGATTTGGCCCTGCAGGCCTCGAGTTAGACTAATTAATGTAGAAGTGTGTGCTGAGTTGATTGACACCTTCCATAAGCGCGTGTGTGTGTGTGTGTTTCCCTGTGTGTAAGAGGCTCGTTCATGTGCCTGTCCCTTTAAGTGGACGTTTTTTGTATGTGCATGAGACACACTGCCAGCCTTATGAATGAATGAATGAATGAATGAATGAATGAATGAATGAATGAATGAATGAATGAATGAATGAATGAATGAATGAATGAATGAATGAATGAATGAATGAATGAATGAATGAATGGATGAATGAAAACTTTATTTAACAGATTGCAGAATGGGTACAATACAGTACGGCTCAATACACACAATTGTTAAGGGGATGCAGACCAGAGAAAGATGTTTGTCTTGTTTACATCAGGGTCCCCCATTTTCAATTCATAGTGACATTTATGACATACACAACATACATGACATTTATGGCATAGGGACATACATGACATACAGGTATTTAGTACTGATACATTTGTGACATACGATATTCAAATATACAGTACTGTTACCCATAGATCCATAGATCCCTTAATGGATTCAAATCCTAACTGACACACATCCATGCAGTGAATTTCAATGAGGCGGTGCTTCTGTCACTTAGTGGACAATAAAAGCAAAACCATAAGAGATAAAGCTTAGATCTTTGAATATGAGTACTTGAGGGAGTTGATTAAGGTTTGTATATGTATATATTATCTCTGTGGCGATCTACAAACACGTGTAAAAACTGTGAAATCACAGATTTCAGCTAGAGTGGAGATTCAATTAGTGTGTATATGGAGTGTGACTGTCAAACAAATGCCCACAAAAGGAGAATGAAATCCATTTCCAATTCCATTTCCACAAAACACGCCACAAAACACAGCACGCCACACAACACCACGGCACGCCACACAACACCACGGCACGCCACACAACACAGCACGCCACAAAACACCACGGCACGCCACACAACACAGCACGCCACAAAACACCACGGCACGCCACACAACACAGCACGCCACACAACACCACGGCACGCCACACAACAAGGCGGCACACCACACAACAAGACACGCCACAAGACACCACGGCACGGCACAAGACACCACGGCACGGCACAAGACACCACGGCACGGCACAAGACACCACGGCACGCCACAAGACACCACAAGACACCACGATACAACACAAGACACCACGATACAACACAAGACACCACGATACAACACAAGACACCACGATACAACACAAGACACCACGATACAACACAAGACACCACGATACAACACAAGACACCACGATACAACACAAGACACCACGATACAACACAAGACACCACGATACAACACAAGACACCACGATACAACACAAGACACCACGATACAACACAAGACACCACGATACAACACAAGACACCACGACACGCCACAAGACATCACGACACGCCACAAGACACCACGATACAACACAAGACACCACGACACGCCACAAGACATCACGACACGCCACAAGACACCACGATACACCACAAGACACCACGACACGCCACAAGACACCACGACACGCCACAAGACACCACGACACGCCACAAGACACCACAACACGCCACAAGACACCACAACACGCCACAAGACACCACGACACAACACAAGACACCACGACACGCCACAAGACACCACAACACGCCACAAGACACCACGACACGCCACAAGACACCACGACACAACACAAGACACCACGACACAACACAAGACACCACAACACAACACAAGACACCACGACACGCCACAAGACACCACAACACGCCACAAGACACCACAACACGCCACAAGACACCACGACACGCCACAAGACACCACAACACGCCACAAGACACCACGACACGCCACAAGACACCACGACACGCCACAAGACACCACGACACGCCACAAGACACCACGGCACGCCACAAGACACCACGATACACCACAAGACACCACGACACGCCACAAGACACCACGACACGCCACAAGACACCACAACACGCCACAAGACACCACGACACGCCACAAGACACCACGACACGCCACAAGACACCACGACACGCCACAAGACACCACGGCACGCCACAAGACACCACGATACACCACAAGACACCACGACACGCCACAAGACACCACGGCATGCCACAAGACACCACAACACGCCACAAGACACCACGATACAACACAAGACACCACGACACGCCACAAGACATCACGACACGCCACAAGACACCACGACACGCCACAAGACACCACGATACAACACAAGACACCACGATACAACACAAGACACCACGACACGCCACAAGACATCACGACACGCCACAAGACACCACGATACAACACAAGACACCACGACACGCCACAAGACACCACAACACGCCACAAGACACCACGACACGCCACAAGACACCACGACACAACACAAGACACCACGACACAACACAAGACACCACGACACGCCACAAGACACCACAACACGCCACAAGACACCACAACACGCCACAAGACACCACGACACGCCACAAGACACCACAACACGCCACAAGACACCACGACACGCCACAAGACACCACGACACGCCACAAGACACCACGACACGCCACAAGCACGGCACGCCACAAGACACCACGATACACCACAAGACACCACGACACGCCACAAGACACCACGACACGCCACAAGACACCACGACACGCCACAAGACACCACAACACGCCACAAGACACCACGACACGCCACAAGACACCACGGCATGCCACAAGACACCACAACACGCCACAAGACACCACGATACAACACAAGACACCACGACACGCCACAAGACATCACGACACGCCACAAGACACCACGACACGCCACAAGACACCACGACACGCCACAAGACACCACGATACACCACAAACCACCTCAGCCAGTCCTTCCTGCCAGTAGCCGTCAGGCTCCACAACCATGGGCACGGACTGCTGCCAATTGCTGGAGAACTAACGGCTGTTGAACTTGAGTACTGTTAGGACCATCTGACTCCTAATAGAAAACACTGTTGGGGTGCCAGGGTGGCGCACCACGTAACGCACTGCGGTGCAAGGCGCACCCGTGGTATGTCATGAACATTGCCACTCTGTGATGCCTACACCAGCCGTGGAAATATTCATGACATACCACTGGTTCTCGTGTATTATTGCTTAATTAGGACTGTCTGACTCTTAATAATAAACACTGTTAGGACTATCTGACTCCTTTTAATTTTTTTTATTTCTCTTTCTCCAATTTTTCTGTTTTTCTCCCCGTCCCAATTTAGTCACTGTGCCAATTCCCCCCCTCCCCTACCTGGCTGCTGTATGCATGTTCTCCTACGAGTCGGTACAAGGGCGTCCCGAAGCCGACCGCACGCTTCCTCCGATACGTGCGGGCGCGGCGACTGCCAGTGACGTCTTTTCACTTGGCAGCGAGGACTCTCATTGGTGAAGTGTAACGCGTGGGAGGGCACACTATCTCCACCAAGTCCTGCCCCCGCTGAGCAAGCGCCGAGACCTGACCTGCTGTCCACAACGCCAGATTCCCACCCACCAGCTTCCCACCCCCTAATACTGCCAATTGTATTAGTATGAACGACCAGCCAAGCTGGTAGCAACGCAGAGAGCTAGGACTATCTGACTCTTAAACACTGTTAGGATACAACAGCTGACAGGTAATAAAATGGGGCCCAAGCTGTTCCCCTAGCAACGGAATTCTTCTGAAAAGTCTATATACCACAAACCACTGGCCACAAGTTCAACCTTATCAAACTTTTTTTTTAAGAAATCGACTGTTCCACATACGCAAAAATAAAAATGTCATAGTCAGATACTATATACAAAAAACAGCTCAGGTCTAATCTCACAGAAACCATACAAAAGTACAACAAAATGGACATCTCCGTCAGTGCTACAGTAACAGCAACAGTACGAGCACTGCTCTAACGATAAGGTACCATCTACAAAACAGCTCAGTCTAACCTCACAGGAGACACTAGATACTATTTTCTTCATTTTAGTCCAAGGGCTCCGCTGTGTTCAATTAATGTATCCAAAAGGCTTCTCTTCTGAAGCAGTTTGTTTACAATCTCGTCACCTCTGGGGGAGAATTAGCCTTCTCCTGCTTCCCAAACCTTTAATGAGGCGGCGGAGCCGCGGTCATCACACACAGTCCAAATCATCTCTGCGTATATCGCCGCTCTGCGTTCTGCTACTCTGACCCGCGAACGCTGTGTTGTGTTCACCCCCGCGTGGACCCAGAACACACACATTGCAACTTAATAATGAAGGAGTCGATCCCGTAAGACGTCTTCAGGCTCAGTGACTCCCGTTCATTTCTAGCTGTGATTCTGGATTCACTCCGTTAGGAGTGCTTTGCTCATACATGCAAAGGACTGTGGGATACATAGCAACCGTTGTCATCTTCTCCTTCGAATAAGTGCTCCTAGATATGTACGCCGCCCTGCCCCGGGTCGTACGATGCTATTTTTAACCGTGGCGTATTGGAGCTTCTGTTGATCGGGGCTAATGAGCCGCGGGGCCAGAGACGCTTTTCACTTCATGACGTGTCGCTATGAAACATCTACGACTGCGGTTGATTTCCTAAAGGGCTTGCAGGGGTGTAAAAAGTACCCCGAAATTATACTTAAGTGAAAGTATGGGTACCGTCTCAAAATCGTACTCAAGTAAAAGTCAGAGTATCTGGCTAAAAACACACTTGAGTAAAAGTAAAAAAAGTTTCTACTTTTAAATGTATTAAAAAGTCAAAGTAAAAACCTTTTTTCTGACTGTATTCTTCTGATAGCAGGTGTTTAATCAAAGATCCTCGCTTTCTAGTCTTGCACAAGGACCAATCAGCATGGGTATGGGCGGGTTAATTTTCCATTGATGGGGATTTGATTAGCTGTATTTAAATAAAGCGTGGCCGCAGGATTAATAATGTTAACGTTAGTTTGGCCAGAGAAACAAATATATAATTAAAATCGTTGGACCTGCAAGATTTGTACTTTGTACTTTGTAGGTCTGCATTTTAAATGTAAGGAGTAAAAAGTATGTATTTTTTTCCACTGAAATGTAATTGAGTAAAAGTACAAGTATACAAACCTAATAATACTTGAGTAAAGTACAAATCCCCAAAAACAGTACTTAAGTATTGTAACGAAGTACAATTACTCAAGTACTTTACACCCCTGCAGGCTTGTGGCGTACGTCTGCTAATATCATGGCTAAGATGAATAGCTTTACCTAAATAATTGTTATTGTTGTTATTGTTCTTTGTTATTTTAATAACATAATAACAACATAACATATCAAATTCAGTTCATGTACATTTTAACAGTTCTCTAACAAATCTCCTTTCCTAATGTATTTGATATTCAATACATTTGTAGGCTACTACTCTATTTCTTGGCAGAAACCTGGCAGTGCTTCTGCTCACACAACTGACCCTGATGGAGGTCACAGTTCAAACTGTTAGTACTGCTTCAAGGTGGGCATCACTTAGTCTGGTCCTGTATTTACATTTATTAACCTCTTAAGCATCGGGCAAAAATGGGGCTGACATCTAATTTAGTAATGTCATCAATACTGAAACGACTGCACGATTGGCTCTTGTTCAGTATTGAAATTACTAAATGAGATGTCATGCTAATATGTAATGTTCTACAGTAGGAGGACTTACTACTATAATACCTAATAAAACGTATACAGTATGTGTGTGTGTGTGTGTGTGTGTGTGTGTGTGTGTGCTGAGGCTGCCTCACTAAGCAGTTTCTCCACGCATTTATTTCGTATAGAAATACATCAAACCAACAATAAATAATATCATAGAGAAGAGGACAGTATATGGCATGTTAATACAGTATATTAAACTATACAGTAGCTATATCCACGGCGATCGGTTTAGTTCTTATTGATTTAGTTTGCAGTGTGTGTGTGTGTAATGCTCACAATGCCTCATTGAGTCAGGACTATAAATGCAAAACGTAATTATTAATGATACAAATATTGTCATATTAATTATCATTATAATTATTTAATTCCACAGATGTCTGTAGTATCGGCAATCCCCAATGACTTGTCCCAGAGAAAGCTGTTGAAACCACGGGCGCACGGCGGTCTGTCTGACTTACGCCTTTTCGAGTACGTAAATCCTACAAAGAATTTACAATACGAAGCCGTTCGAGAATGCCAAATAAGTACGTAAATCGAGTTGTGAAGGAATTCCTTGGTACATTTTATGAATGTCCGTTCGAGAATGAAGACCATTGTTGTTAAATTTCAAGTCCAAACGACAGATATATAACTAAATTACTAAACTAAATTAAATTAGCCGCTCCGCTCTCTTCTCTGATGAAAACTACCTGCAGACTTTCCACCTCTGGTTTATTCAACATGCAGTACAACGTACTGTGCACCTGTCTAGAGTGACATCTATGGATGAATAATAAATGCGGGCTGGGAGTTTGAGACCCCTGATCTATAGCATTATCTATTCTATAGCATCTTTAAATTGGGCTTCAAGCGACCAGCTTGGGCCCAATTCTCTCTCTCTCTCTCTCTCTCTCTCTCTCTCTCTCTCTCTCTCTCTCTCTCTCTCTCTCTCTCTCTCTCTCAGTGTACTAAACGATATAGTGTACCAAACAAAGTAAACACCATCCAGAAGACACATAAAACCCGCTGCGTCTTCGCCAAAACAGAAGCCATGGAGAGTAGATGACGACGACAGCGGCAGGAGCAGACACTGATGTCAGTGAGACGGGCCTCCTCCTCCCAGCGGTAGCGCAGCAATAATACATGAGAGACATGTTCTTATTCTCCTTCACTTTGATTGTGACGGAGTGAGACGGCCATCATCAAAGCCTTCCCGCTTCCAACAGGACAGAGCGCCTCCTCGGTTACCATGGCTTCCGTAAGAAGAGTGGCGCAGTGCCCCCCCCCCCCCCCCCCCCCCCTCCCCCTCTGGTTGCTGGTAGCGTCTATATTAAAGCCAGCCCAAGAGTGCTTCCGCATTCGCCTGATTGGCCCCGGTAACGCAATCCAATGCGCATTTTCTTTTTTGCCACTCACACGCGGAAATGGAATACATATTATCCAAACGAGGACCAGATTCACCCATAACGCCATAACGTTATTTCACTGTACATTGTAACGTTAACACAACGCAGCTGTCAACTGTACTTTACATATTATCCAAACGAGGACCAGATTCACTCATAACGCCATAACGTTATTATGTTATTTCGCACGACTGTACATTGTAACGTTAACACAGCGCACCCTAACTGCTTGTGTATTCTAGCAGTGTTTTAGAGGTTATTTTGTACAGTACCTTTATCTGCACTGAAACATACATTTCTACAGTACATGCAGTTGTTGAGGTAGATAACCGTGATTATGTTTATTTATTTATCTATCTCTCTGTGAGCAAAACCTATTAATATTACATATGTGTTGGCGGAATCGCGTCAATGTTTGTTATGAATAAAACGCCCGAAATAACATAACGTTACAAAGTACAGTTGACAGCTGGGCTGTGTTAACGTTACAATGTACAGTCGCGCAAAATAACGTTATGAATGCCCGAAATAACATAGCATTACAAAGTACAGTTGACAGCTGGGCTGTGTTAAAGTTACAATGTACAGTTGCGCGAAATAACGCTATGAATGCCCGAAATAACATAACGTTACAAAGTACAGTTGACAGCTGGGCTGTGTTAACGTTACAAGGGAAGCACGCGTTTGTGGGGCGTCAAAAAGAAAATGCGCATTGGTTACCGGCGAATGCGGAAGCACTCTTGCACTCTTGGGCTGGCATTAATATAGACGCATCCAGGTATCTCGGCTCGAAACGCTTACATTGTTTGAAACGTTTGCATCAGCTTATGTCAAGCAATCACCTTCCAACACTGGCCGCGATTGAGCAGCTAGTTGGTGCCAAAATGTCTCTCTTCTCACTGTGTGTGTTTGCCAGTTTTGGAGCCAACTGCCCAACCAGGACCCGACTCATAAATAAGCAACAGCATACAAGAGTAACACCGTTTGATATTATACATTACATTTTCATTTAGTCATTTAGCGGACGTTTTATCCTAAGTCAGCGGGAAGGGTACAACTCTTTAGTTTAGTGGCAAAGTGCATGATAGTAATGATGATAGACAGCCCCCTGTCCCCCTGTCTCCAGCTGTCTTGGAGTTATGACCGGAGTGTTGAACGTCCCCTGCACCAGGCGACCACACCCTTCTAGAAACTTCTCACCTGGATGTGTTGCAATATAGGGCCATTTGTCTAGACCAGGGGTTCCCAAACTTTTCAGGCCGGGGCCCAGAAAATAAGGCGTCAGAGAGCCGCGGCCCAATGCACATCGTCAGGCTTTTTTTTTCTTTTTTTTTTGCCAGGCGACCGATTTTTTAAGCCAAATATCACTTAAATCCTATTAAGTTAGTTCAAGTTAGTTATTCATTTATATGTGCTATTTATGAGAGGGCTAACTTGTTGCAAAATAATAATGATAATAATAATAGCCTCATTAAAATACTATTGTTGCTTCGGTTGTTTTCAGCATTTTATGTGCATAATCTGTTATTTAGTTTGAAATGTTCGTTGAAATAAGTAGATTTTTCGTTTTTGTTTATTTATTAAGTTAATATAAAACCATATAGTCACATTTTAGAATACAATAGAATAGAATTTTTGAATACAACTAGAAACACTGTCCTGGCCTGCTTCTAAGTTCAGTGGCATGAAAAAAAAAATTTAAATAAAAAAAAAAAAAAAAAAAAAATTTTTTTTTTTTTTTTTTTTTTTTTTTTTTTTAAATCATCTCGCGGCCCACCCGTGGCTGCTCGCGGCCCACCTTTGGGTCGCGACCCCGACTTTGGGAACCACTGGTCTAGACTAGAGAATGAGTGAAACGTTGTTTTACCGTAAGTACTGCAATATAGGGGCATTTGTCTAGAGAATGAGTGAAACGTTGTTTTACCGTAAGTACTGCAATATAGGGGCATTTGTCTAGAGAATGAGTGAAACATTGTTTTACCGTAAGTGTTGAGATATAGGGGCATTTGTCTAGAGAATGAGTGAACTCCGTTTTACCGTAAGTGTTGCAATATAGGTGCATTTGCGTGCAATATAGGTGCATTTGCGGGGACACAGTGACTGATTTGCGACTCAAAAAGTGATTTGCGACTCAAAAAGTGGTAGTAGCCCTGCTTCCGATGCTGCCAACTCTTTCTAGCTGGACAGGAGAACTTCATGATACACCACGCTTTTGGTGCATGTGGAAAGCGTCTTTACCTTTGGCTGTGAGCTCCTGTGTCCTTTATCTGCCCCCTCCCCTCACTGGAGGGACTATACAACTCCTGCTGCCTCAAAAAAGCAGTAAAAATACTGAAGGACCCACACCACCCGGGCAACAAGCACCTCGTACGGCTGCGCTCGGGCAGGCGTTTCAGCGTCATGCCCACCCGGACTAACAGACTGAAGTTTAGTTTTTATCCCAGGGCCATATGTGCACTAAACTCAGCTAAATTTTAAAACAACAGTCTCCTTGCACCCTCTCTCTCCTCTCCCTCTCTCTCTACTCCTCTGCCTCTCTCTCTCCTCCTCTCCCTCTCACTCTCTCCCTCCCTCTCCCTCTTCCCCTCCCTCTCTATCTCCCTCTCTCCCCTTCTCTCTCCTCCTCTCCCTCTCTCTCCTCCTCTCCCTCTCTATCTCCCTCTCCCTCCCTCCCTCTCCTCCTCTCCCTCTCTCCCCTTCTCTCCCTCTCTTCCTCTATCTCTCTTACCCCCTCTCCATCTCCCTCTCTCCCCTTCTCTCCCTCTCTCCCTCTCTCCCCTTATCTCTCTCTCTCCTCTCTCTCTCTCTCCACCCGCCTTGGTCGTGGTCTCATGAATAATCCAGCAGAGGTCTGTTAAAAAGCTTCTCCAGTCTGGGGGCTTCAGCCCTGAAGGATGTTCCTGTTAGCATCGTTCCTCCCAGTGCACAAGCTGTCCCGCGGAAAAACAAAACTACGCCACAAGATACACGATACAAGATTCATGTATTGCCACACAACCAGGTTGGTGGTATTTGTGATTGGTACAGAGTGTATTGAAGCTCTACAGTACATAAAACTGGAACATAGATACATTTACCCCCCCCCCCCCCTTCCCAGCAATTTTTTTAATAAAAAGGCCACTTGGAGACCCTATGTCTCAAAACGCTATAACTCTTGAACACTTCAATGTACAGTAAAAACCTTGGGCTCTAATGAAAGGTTACACATAGTTACACATTATTTATAATACAAAAAAAAATATATATATATATATATAACAATACAAAAATATATAAAATAGAAATATATATTATTAAAATGATTTATTTTATGCGAGCACCTAATACCTTGAGTACGGTATCAATCGAACGGTGACAATCTTAGCTTTCAAGCAATGTATTGGTTCATTGGCATAAAAGCATTGGATCGCCTTAAAAACGAGGCCAAAGTGCCGCGAGTGCAAAACGGCACCTATAGGTGCCGGTGACAGTTAAGTGTAACAGCTTCTCCTCGGCTTAAAGTAACAAGCACTGTTTGCTTTTATTTTTTTTTGGATCTACTTTTTCTCCCCATTTTCTATTTTTCTCCCATCCCAATTTCGTATTATCCAATTCTACCCTCCCCTGTCTCGAACGCTATTAGACCATGCTTCCCACTGGTCGGCTGCAATGTGGACCAAGCCTTGCATCACGTGTCCCCTCCGGTACACGAGGAGGCAGCTGTCGCATCTTTTCACCTGTACAGCGCGATCTCTCAGTGGCGAGGAGTAACGCGTGGGAGGCTCACGCTGCCCCCGTTGCTTCCTGATTCTGCTGTACAGGCGCACCAACCGACCTGTAGGAGTCGCTGTCCACAGCGTCCGATCTCCACCCACCGGCTTTCCCACCCCCTAATACTGCCAATTGTATTAGTATGAACGACCAGCCAAGCCGGAAGCAACACCGAGAGCTGGGCTCGAACCCAGCATCTCCTGCGTTAGTGGCGAGCGCCTTACCCACTGCGCCGCCCTGCTGTTTGCTTTTCTGTCTGGGCTTCAGGCACTCCTGGGTGGACAGGCACTGATGTAGTGGTCAATTAAAATATGAACTGTGTTGAGGATGAAGATATGGCGGAAAGAAAAAAAATTATATATATTTTATATAAATTATATATATATACATTTGTGAGTTTTTCCTTCGTTTTTTTTACAAGACCATACACTCTAACCAAAATTAAGTTAAGTTAATTACCAAATATTATATTAATTATTAATATAATTATATGCATTATTAATCATTAATTTGATCTCACACACACACACACACGCACGCACGCACACACACACACACACACACACACACACACACACACAAACACACACATACACTTTACTATCACTCTTACACACAGTATATATTCAGATTCAAATTCCTTATTGCCTATATTGATTGTAACGTATAATATAACAGGGCAGACAGACCCTCATCCACACCTCTGTTTACACAGTGAATTATATTGTTCACACTACAAGCGGATCAATAAAAGAATATCTTATCGTATCTACACACACACACGCACACACATGCACACACACACACACACACACACACACACACACACACACACACACACACAGAGACACACACACACACACACACACACACACACACACACACACACACACACACACACACACACACACACACACACACACACACACACACACACACACACACACACACACACACACTGGAAAAAGAGGATGTGCTGTACAGTAGGCAGAAGCTGGTGCTTGGGCCTAACAAGCTGCCAGAAGCCCAGAACCCTAGAGCAAAACACTTCTTTTTTGATTTCTTATTAAGGTTATATATCTCTTCCAGACAGGTAAAGAGCCTGAAAGCCTTAGGGGAGTGTTACAACGAAGAACAGACGCAGGTGGAGGAAAAGGCTCTCCTTTCAGAAGAAGCTGTGTGTGAAGCCCAGACTGTTTGTTAGCCTTCAGGCCTGGGACTCTTCACGCTGTCAGCATGTCTGCTGGTTCCTTTTCCCTGCTCACTGGATCTGTCAAAGAACCATTACAAGGCTTGAGGAGAGGGTCTACTGTCCATTACTCCTTTAACCCCTCCACTGCCACACTGCAGGTTAACCCTTTCACTACCACACTACAGAAGGTTAACCCTTTCACTACCACACTACAGAAGTTTAACCCTTTCACTACCACACTACAGAATGTTAACCCTTTCACTACCACACTACAGAAGGTTAACCTTTCACTACCACACTACATAAGGTTAACCATTTCACTACCACACTACAGATGGTTAACCCTTTCACTACCACACTACAGAAGGTTAACCTTTCACTACCACACTACAGCAGGTTAACCTTTCACTACCACACTACTGATGGTTAACCTTTTCACTACCACATTACTGAAGAATAACCCGTTCACTACCACACTACAGAAGGTTAACCCTTTCACTACCACACTACAGAAGGTTAACCCTTTCACTACCACAAAACAGAAGGTTAACCTTTCACTACCACACTACAGAAGGTTAACCCTTTCACTACCACACTACAGAAGGTTAACCTTTCACTACCACACTACAGAAGGTTAACCCTTTCACTACCACACTACAGAAGGTTAACCCTTTCACTACCACACTACATAAGGTTAACCTTTCACTACCATACTACAGAAGGTTAACCCTTTCACTACCACACTACAGCAGGTTAACCCTTTCACTACCACACTACAGAGGGTTAACCCTTTGACTACCACACTACAGAGGGTTAACCCTTTCACTACCACATTACAGAGGGTTAAGACTTGTTCTTTGAGACTTGAAGACAGTACATATATATTTTGGTTGACTGCCGTCTCTACTCATCTTCCTTCCTCTTCTCCACATCTGTCACAACATCCTGTGCTGGTTGCTCACTTAACCTGTTAACGTTCAGGGGCCTGCGTGAGGGGGCCGACGCGCCCGTGAGCGGGACACGAGCACGTCGCAGCACTTTGCCCTCGTCTGCCGGCTCCTGGCTACATTGTTGGAAAGTTGAATTTGTCACCTTTTGATCGTCACCACACTCAACCTATTGCGTGCTTCGGGTCTCAAGTTACAAGACAAAATGTCCGGCGAGCGTCATTTGACGAGCCGTTCGGACGAGTGACCGCGTGCGGTTGTGAGCGGTCCTGAATTCGCTGATGGCGAAAAGGATTGACCACCGTTGTAGCCGAGGAGCGTCTGCTCCGGAAGCGATCCCAGACGAGCGCTGATTGCAGAAGAAGACCAACAAGTCAAGAAAAGCTGTGACACTTGATATCTTATTTTAATAAAATTTTATATTTCAAGGTATCCCTCTGAGGATTCAGTGGGTGAACTCTACTCGACTCTAAATGGAGCTTGTCGTTTGCTAAGCGATAAGAACTGTTTCACCGGCGTCATACCTGGATGACTTTGCAAGTTGTTCTCTCCATTTTAATTTCCCGTGGGACATTCTATTGCAACAGAATTCAATAGGAACATCAGCAGAAGCAAGGGCTCCATCTCGCTCCGGTGTTTACAGACACCACGCATGCAGCTCCCAACACACACAGGAAGATAACTCCTGTTGGAGAACAAGAGACCTGTGCGTCGAGCGCTCCTACACGGATTAAGGATCGTTAGCTGATTCACCCTGGTTCACCCTAGTCCACCCTGATTCACCCGGGTGCACCCTGGTCCACCCCTGGTTCACCCTGGTCCACTCTGGTCCACCCTGATTCACCCTGGTCCACCCTGGTCCACCCTAGTCCAGCCTGGTCCACTCTGGTTCACCCTGGTCCACCCTAGTCCACCCTGGTCCACCCCTGATTCACCCTGATTCACCCTGGTCCACCCGGGTCCACCCTGGTTCACCCTGGTCCACCCTAGTCCACCCTGGTCCACTCTGGTTCACCCTAGTCCACCCTGATCCACCCTAGTCCACCCTGATCCACCCTAGTCCACCCGGGTCCACCCTAGTCCACCCTGATCCACCCTAGTCCCCGTGCGCCGAGAGCCCCGTGCGTCGAGAGCGCCTACGTGGATTAAGGATTGTGCCTTGCGAGCGACAACAAAAGGAAAAATGCTTACTGAGATATAATAAATAAGCCGGTTGAACAGAAAAGCGCGCTCAGCGCTCAGGGAGGCGGGTTCCTAGTGAGCTATTATTGCGTTGAGTGACAGGAAGGGTTCAAGTTCAAGTGTCAAGTTTGTTTATTATATGTCACAACAAAATACAGAATACTTTATATGAAATGCTTATTTCTGAAAGAGCCCCTGGGAGTGTGCTACACACAGTAAAAAAGAAAGTAAGTAATTAAGAAGTAAGTAAAAGTGAGTAAAGTCAATATACATAATATACAACAACATGAGGTTCTGTGCCCTGCCCCCACGGACCCCGTAGGAGCACCGGCCGTTCATCTTCATCATCACAGCGGTCTGGCAGCTGTCACGCTTCTCCCCCACCAAGGAGCTTCAGTTTCATTTATTTATTTCAAACCATGCAACCTAAAAAATACAATACAAGACAACCACAAAACAGTACAATAACCACCACAAAACAATAGACAACAGACACCACGTAATGGTTTGAAAAGGGTGATGGAAGAAGCTAAGCTTGTGAATTTCCATTCCCCACACCCTGACCATCAATTGCTATACATACAACATGTAACATAGCTCTGTTTCCCCCCATTCCCCTGACATCTCAACAAGACATACATGAGTCTGACTAGTTAATACATATTCTATATATAACATATTCCTTTTGAATGCTCAGCGAGGAGACCAGCGGCTGTCGAGGAGAAAGGGCCGAAAGGCCGCCGTTGTTTTGACTACATGTGGATATTATAAGGCGGGGGGTCCGTTTTCAGGTCGTTTACATGTAAATTCATTCTCCGATTTGATTTTCAGTTCCGCCTCGTTCTACATCAGTTCACAAGGCTATTAGATAGACTGGCGAACACGGCTGAGCTGTCAAAACGTTGGTTTTTACATTTGCCTCAATGAATGTCTCAATTAATTATTGATGTATTATTTTTTTGGTCTGGAACTATACGAGATGAGTGGCCGGTGCTATCCCTGAAATTATGATTGGCCACCCGAGATGCCACCCGCAAGATTTCTGGCACGTCATTGGCTTCTACCTCGCTGTGGGGCGGGTGTTTGGCCAGACACTAAAGTGGAGGCGATAGGGGGGCAAACCTGTTAACATGGTCACTGTGTAGTAGTGCTGGGCGGTTCCTGACTCATCCTAACCCTGTCAAAACAGCAGTCAACGTGTATATTTTCAGCACTACGTTTGTTTACCAATGATTTGAACTGTTATTAGTGAAATATAAGATTATGGAAATCTCAGGGCATTGATTAAACCGGCGCATATTGATGGGAGGAAGTGCCGCAGCCAAAAGTGAGTGTAGTCTTTTGAAGGAAGAGACCCAGGGCGTTAAAATGTTGTGTCCGGCTGGCAGAATTCAGTACTGTATGTACAAAACCTTCTGTTTAATCATCTTCCCTTTATTCATTTGCTTAGATTTTTCAGGTCTGGTCAACTTTAGCATGGTGTTATTCACAGTAAAAAAAAAAAGAAAAAAAAGATCCATAGATGTCCCTAGAATCAGATACCAAGAACATGCAAATGGACCATTTAAAAAAAAAAAGTCTGTAAATGTTTATTCTACGTTCTTATGGAATGAATGAAATTTTTTTTATCAATGGATGGAGGAGCCGCACATTGACGGGCAAAGAGTAGGGTTGGCCACCCCTGTGCTGCAGTATATCTGCCTCCCAGCACTGTGAGAGGAGAGACCACCTGCTACAGTATATCTGCCTGCCAGCACTGTGAGAGGAGAGACCACCTGCTACAGTATATCTGCCTGCCAGCACTGTGAGAGGAGAGACCACCTGCTACAGTATATCTGCCTGCCAGCACTGTGAGAGGAGAGACCACCTGCTACAGTATATCTGCCTGCCAGCACAGTGAGAGGAGAGACCACCTGCTACAGTATATCTGCCTGCCAGCACAGTGAGAGGAGAGACCACCTGCTACAGTATATCTGCCTGCCAGCACAGTGAGAGGAGAGACCACCTGCTACAGTATATCTGCCTGCCAGCACAGTGAGAGGAGAGACCACCTGCTACAGTATATCTGCCTGCCAGCACAGTGAGAGGAGAGACCACCTGCTACAGTATATCTGCCTGCCAGCACAGTGAGAGGAGAGACCACCTGCTACAGTATATCTGCCTGCCAGCACAGTGAGAGGAGAGACCACCTGCTACAGTATATCTGCCTGCCAGCACAGTGAGAGGAGAGACCACCTGCTACAGTATATCTGCCTGCCAGCACTGTGAGAGGAGAGACCACCTGCTACAGTATATCTGCCTGCCAGCACAGTGAGAGGAGAGACCACCTGCTACAGTATATCTGCCTGCCAGCACAGTGAGAGGAGAGACCAGACAGCTGCCAAAAGGGCACAGGCAGTAATGAGGCTGTATTGTTACACGTATGTATAATTTATTATGTTCAAGACGCACCGAGGAGAAAAGCTCTCAAGCAGAGAGAGAGGAGGAGGAATATGGTAAACAACATGAAGACAAAACAAGACAACAACTGCAGACTCACTATGAGAGGACTACAGAAGAAGATGTAGTCCTCTCATAGTGAGTCTGCAGTTGTTGTTTTGTCAGCACTGAAAGAAAGGAGACACAGAGAAGAAGAAGAAGAAGAAGAAGCAGAAGAAGCAGAAGAAGAAGAAGAAGAAGAAGAAGAAGAAGAAGAAGAAGAAGAAGAAGAAGAAGAAGAAGAAGAAGAAGAAGAAGAAGAAGAAGAAGAAGAAGAAGAAGAAGAAGAAGAAGAAAAAGAAAAAGAAAAAGAAGAAGAAAGCACTGAAGGAAGGGAGATACGAAGAATAAGAAGAATCGCCCCATATAATAGAACAGTATAAAACCCTTTATTGCCAAGTAGCCTCCATTGTTACATGTACCAGGACTGTGTCCTCTGCGTGTATGCTATCTAGGGCTGACCTTCGATTTCTTTTTGGAATTCGAAGCTTCAGGGCCGAGATTCGATTTTAATTCGAAGCTTCGAAATAAATAAAAAAAATTATAATTTCTTTTTGTATTATTATTATTAAGAAATATATATATATATGTTGTGGGACTTGTACAGCACTTTGTTCAACTTTGTCAGTGCTGTAAAGTTGAAACCTTTTAAAATCTTAGACAAACTAAACACTTTGCTTCCATGAAATATTGTAAGCCGTCATTTGAGGCTTTATAAAAGCAGCACAATGAACACAAATCTGTCAGTGCCGAGTCCGACCTCATCTTAAATAACAAACAGCATTGCTTGTTGTAGTTAACAAAGAGAGGCAGGGTTGATTTTGAAAAAAAATTATAAAAATAAAAATAAATATTCATATATATTTTTTTACATAATCGAATTTTATTTTCATATTCGAATCCCATGCCCATCAAACGAAGCTTCGAAGTATTTAAGACAGCCCGCTATCCTAACTATTTATGAGCGTCGGGGAGCCATCAGGGGTTAAGTGCCTTGCTCTTGATCCCGCTCCTCCACCCCAACAACAGCTTGTTCCAACCGCTGCCTTCCGGGAGCCGTTACCGCAGCCTCAGAGCCAGGTCCAGCAGCCTCAGAGCCAGGTCCAGCAGCCTCAGAGCCAGGTCCAGCAGCCTCAGAGCCAGGTCCAGCAGCCTCAGAGCCAGGTCCAGCAGCCTCAGAGCCAGGTCCAGCAGCCTCAGAGCCAGGTCCTGCAGCCTCAGAGCCAGGTCCAGGTCCAGCAGCCTCAGAGCCAGGTCCAGCAGCCTCAGAGCCAGGTCCAGCAGCCTCAGAGCCAGGTCCAGCAGCCTCAGAGCCAGGTCCAGCAGCCTCAGAGCCAGGTCCAGCAGCCTCAGAGCCAGGTCCAGCAGCCTCAGAGCCAGGTCCAGCAGCCTCAGAGCCAGGTCCAGCAGCCTCAGAGCCGGGTCCAGCAGCCTCAGAGCCAGGTCCAGCAGCCTCAGAGCCAGGTCCAGCAGCCTCAAGGACTCATACTACCATCAAGCCCTCAGACTCATGAACACTATTCAGTAATTCAGATTATATATTTTGTATTTTAAGTATTTCTAAGTATTTTACTCTACTGTTGCACTTGTATATCAATCACACTCAGCACTATCACTTTCTCTTACATCACTCTTACATGCTGGTTTTTATTGTGTTCTTGTGCATTTTATTGCTCTGCTGCAGGTCGAGAGGGCAAGACCCAAGAAGTACGCTCTTTTTTTTCATGTGAATATGAAGAGGATGCAACAATAGAGCTGAATGTGAATGTGAATCCTGTGACTCCGGTCTCCTCTCCATCCCCAACACCGACCTGCGCACTGTCTGGCCCAGAGCCTTGTCTGTTGCCGCACCCACCCTCTGGAACTCCCTCCCTCCAAACATCCACAACGCTAGCTACACCCCTGGACTCAACTCAAATCTCAACTCAAATCTCACTTCTTCAGGCGGTCAGGTGGCATAGCAGAGATTGCGCTCGTCACCAATGCAAGAGGCTGCGGTCTCGACTCCCGGAGTCAGCATTGCCTTGGCTTGGGCTGATCGCTATACTAACTCGTTTGGCTGAGTTAGGGGGAGGGAAGCCGTGGGTGGGAAACTGGCGTTGTGGACAGCAACGCCTACAGGTCAGGTCTGGGCGCTTGCTCAGCGGAGGCAGGACTTGAGGAAGGCAGCGTGACCTCCCACGCGTTACACTTCACCAATGAGAGCCCTCGCTGCCAGGTGAGAAGAGAGCCACTGGCTGTCGCCGCACGTGTCGGAGGAAGCGTGAGGATACACAACAACCAGGTAGGGGAGGGGGGGGGGGGGGGGGGGGGGGGGGGGGGGGAGTGGCACAACGACTAAAATTGGGACGGGGAGAAAACAGAGAAAAATCGGAGAAAGAGATACAAAACAAAAAAAACAAAAATAAATCTCACCTCTTCACCAAAATGCATTAATGACTCTGCCCGACTTCCCTCTTTTCTTTTCTATTTTTTTACTTAATTGTTCCTCTGTTCTCCTTCCCCTTAGTTGCCCCCCCACTGTTAAGCGCCTTGGGTCTCATGAAAGGCCCTATTCAAATCAAAGAAATTATAATTATAATTATTCATCAGGCCGCCACCTGCGTGTATACAGTACGCACCGACGTGTGTCTGTGTTCCCGGTGACTCACCCGCTTGCGGAGGTTGCAGGTGAGGATGAGGTTGCGCGAGAAGGAGTTGGCGAAGGCCGTGTAGAACTCCAGGACCTTGAGCAGCGCCTCCCGCTTGATGACGTGCAGGTCGCAGTACGTCAGCGCCCGCACGTTGGCGCACGCGTGAGCCAGGGTGGTCTCCTTCCAGAACACGTCCCCGAACACGTCCCCTTTACCTGGGAGAGGATAATGGACCAGGGGGGGGGGGAGAGGTAATGAGATATTAATGGATTACAGCACAGCAATTAAGACCTAATGTAAGGTGCATCCAGCGTCCGACATGAAGTGATGACTTTGCACGAGACACACGTTTCCCTCTCTGGGGTCTCTGAGACCCGCCTCTCCTCAGCACCAGTTTTACCTGGCCTTAAAGGGGCACTTCACCAAAAAAAAACAATGCACATTTATTTTGCACATAATCTCACACACATCCAATGGTAAATGGAGTGCATTTATATACCGTACTTTTCGCACTATAAGCCGCACCTGACTATAAGCCGCAGCAGCTAAATTGAATGATGTGTACATATATAAGCCGCACTGGACTATAAGCCGCAGGTGTTTTAATGTTTAATTACCATATGTAATTAGCATTGGGACACAATACTGTCGGACAAATAACAAGAATTAACTCATTTACAAGTTGTATTAAGTTTAGCAAATAAGGGAACAGATAAATAACATTTCAATGCAGTCAAAAAAGCAATATTTCGATTTTTACATTTTCGGCTTTGGTCACTTCGAGTCACATATAAGCCGCACCGTTATATAAGCCGCAGGGTCGAAAAATGGGGGGAAAAGCCGCGGCTTATAGTCAGAAAAGTACGGTAACAGCTTTTATCCAAAGCGCTTTACAGTTTGTTGCTCACATTTGTACCCATTATTCACGCACACATTCACACCCCGGCGGCGGAGGCGACCATGCAAGGTGCCCACCCGCTCATCGGGAGCAGTTCAGTTAGGGGTCTTGCACGACACGCTGCCCGGGAGGAGCGGGAATCGAACCGGGAACCTCCTCCGGATTACCAGACGACTGCTCCAACCCCTTGAGCCACTGTCGCCCCGCATCAAAAAGCTCTAAACAGTTTTGCACACATTCATTTAGTTTGTCAGTTGAGAGTAAATTAGTTTAAATATGGGTCACCAGTTATGTCATCGGGGACATTGGGTCTCATTCACCAACGGACTTAAGACAAACAATTCGCTCTTAGGGCCATTTAACTCATTCGGCGGCAGCTATTAGTCGGGGCCCGCTGTAGCTATAGGCCGCGCTTTAAACGATAGGACTGCGTCACCTTGTTTGCAGAGCTATAACTATATTCTATATTATAGCTATGTAGGGCTGACCCCTATTAATCGATTAGTCGACTAATCGGTCGAAAGGGGCCGTAGTCGACTGGCCAACCTCTTAGTCGAATATAATAATAATACATTTTTTTTTTATAATTTCTTTCAAAAGAAAAGAGGCCTAGAAGCGTGGCTAACGCTAATGGCACACATACCAGAGGCTAACTGCCTACGAAAACAGGCACAGAGGCACTGAAAGAGGATTTCACCCATCTAATGAACACACGTACTAGACAAATATCAAGATGTATCCATCAGTGGACCAATTGCATGCTTTTGCAGAGGACAAGACGCCTTCAGTCGACTCCTTCAGACATTAAGCACCCCCACAGCCCAAATGGAATGATACATTTTTTTTAAAATTAAATAAAAATTTAAAATAATAGGCTATACTTTTTTTTCTTCTTTTTTTCTTTTTTTAAGTCGACCAATAGTCGACTAACGGCAAATTTTGGCCAATCCTAGTTGACCATCCAAATCCTTAGTCGGGGACAGCCCTATAGCTATGGATACAATACTATGGCCCATTTGACATCACCTATCTATCGTTCAATATGTGAAAAAGAGTAAATGTTTCCATCCATACGTCCAGAGACACATACAAGCGGCCAGATAGTCTCCCTGCAGCCTGTTCCTCAGGTCAGTCTTCACCTGTAAATACGGAATCAATCACTAGACAATAAGTGGGGTGAGATTTGTGGCAAGTCAAATCTGATTACAAATGACTAGGGCTGACCACGACAATCAATCGAAAGGAGCCGTAGTCGACTGCCAACCTCTTAGTCGAATGCTTTTGTCACTCTTTCCAAAAGCAAAGAGGCCTATAAGCGTGGCTAACGCTAATGGCGCGCATACCAGCAAGGCTACCTGCCTACGAAAACGGGCACAGAGGCACTGAAAGAGGATTTCACCTGTCTAATGAACACACTAGACACATATCCATCAGTGGACCAATTGCATGCTTTCGCAGAGGACAAGAAGCCTTCAGTCGACTCCCCACAGCCCTAATGGAATGATAAAGAAAAAAATATATAATTTTCTTTTTTTTTATTATTATTATTCGGGGGGTAGTCTAGTTCATAGCAGCGGCGGTCCTGATTCAGCAGCGGCACAGCTAAAAGCTCTGTGGATGTATTATAAAACATTTAAAAAAGATGACTCTACATACACATGTTATCATTCTATAGCACCTTGAATGGAAAAGTAAATGTAAACAATTTGCTCAAATAGAGCATGGATAAGAGATGAATAGAAAATGAATAAGAGATTAATAGAGCATGAATAAGAGATGAATAGAACACGAATAAGAGATGGTTAGATAATGAATAAGAGATTAATAGAGCATGAACAAGAGATGAATAGAGCATGCATAAGAGATGAATAGAGCATGAGTAATAAATGAATAGAGCATGAGTAAGAGATGAATAGAGCATGAATAAGAGATGAATAGATCATGAGTAAGAAATTAATAGAGCATGAAGAGATTAATAGAGCATCAGTAAGAGATTAATAAAGGATGAATAAGAGATTAATAGATCATGAGTAAGAGATGAATAGATCATGAATGAGAGATTAATAGATAATGAATAAGAGATGAATAGAACATGAGTAAGAGATGAATAGATCATGAATGAGAGATTAATAGATAATGAATAAGAGATGAATAGAACATGAGTAAGAGATGAATAGAGCATGAGTAAGAAATGAATAGAGCGTGAAGAGATTAATAGAGCATCAGTAAGAGATTAATAAAGTATGAATAAGAGATTAATAGAGCATGAGTAAGAGATGAATAGATCATGAGTAAGAAATGAATAGAGCATGAATACCAACAAGGCAACTCCCTGACATGTCAGACCCAGGGAACACTTTCCAACAGAGAGCTAGCGTGCCAAGCAAGGTGGGAAACTGGGTGGAAAGGAACCCAACCTGAGGGGGACACGAGAGCAAAATGTCCGCCGTGTAAATACGGTTCATTCCTGATGCTAGTGGATGCCGAGCCAATACTGTTGCCCATTGCCTCACTTGCACTTTCTTTTTTAAATTGGGCACTAATTAGACAAAGAACTGACCTCAACAGTTGCATCCGAGTGGCTTCCCATGTTTTATTTCCGTGACACGTGGCGGTCTGTGGGCACTGACCTACATATAAGCAGGAGGTACTGAAGAACTCATTAGGGGGAGAAAAGCACTCAGCAGAACCCAGAACTGTGGCTGATTTGTTCGAACTCGGCGAGGAACACGACGAGCGGTAATCTCTAATTTAGCCTTTGTTATTTTTACCACGAGGGGATGCATGCAGTTACAGCATGTCAGCCAAGATGGAGGACAAGCCCTCCCTCCCTAATCTAAGCTTTATACTGTAGGTGCTTGGAAGCAAACGTGGTGAAGTGTTATACTGTAGGTGCTTGGAAGCAAGTGTGCTAAAGCGTTATACTGTAGGTGCTTGGAAACAAGCGTTCTAACTTCTAAAGCTTTATACTGTAGGTGCTTGCAAACAAGCGTTCTAAAGCTTTATACTGTAGGTGCTTGGAAGCAAGTGTTCTAAAGCTTTATACTGTAGGTGCTTGGAAGCAAGCGTTCTAAAGCTTTATACTGTAGGTGCTTGCAAACAAGCGTTCTAAAGCTTTATACTGTAGGTGCTTGGAAGCAAGTGTTCTAAAGCTTTATACTGTAGGTGCTTGGAAGCAAATGTGCTAAAGCTTTATATTTTAAACAAAGCTAAAGTTATACTGTAGGTCCTTGGAATGCAACCGCACACAACCAACCAACCAACTAGAGCTTGACTTTGGCCTAAAGATAAAGGTGCTCAGAAGGGTTGTGTGTGGAGGGTGAGTCTGGATGTGCAGCTTGGACCACTGTGTGACTGGGGAAGCAATAAAGCAAATGTGCACAACCACACACAACCACACACAACCACACACAACCAACCAACCAACCAACCAACCAACCACACACAACCAACCAACCACACACAACCAACCAACCAACCAACCAACCAACCAACCAACCAACCACACACAACCACACACAACCAACCAACCAACCAACCAACCAACCAACCACACACAACCAACCAACCACACACAACCAACCAACCAACCAACCAACCAACCAACCACACACAACCACACACAACCACACACAACCACACACAACCACACACAACCAACCACACACAACCAACCAACCAACCAACCAACCACAACCAACCAACCAACCAACCAACCAACCAACCAACCAACCAACCACTCACAACCAACCAACCAACCAACCAACCACACACAACCAACCAACCAACCAACCAACCAACCAACCAACCAACCAACCAACCAACCAACCAACCAAACAACCAACCAACCAACCAACCAACCAACCAACCACACACAACCAACCACAACCAACCAACCAACCACACACAACCAACCAACCAACCAACCAACCAACCAACCAACCAACCACACACAACCAACCAACCAACCAACCAACCACACACAACCAACCACACACAACCAACCAACCAACCAACCAACCACACACAACCAACCAACCAACCAACCAACCAACTGACCAATCAACCAACCACACACAACCAACCAACCAACCACACACAACCAACCACACACACCACACACGACACAACCACACACTACCAAACCAACAACCAACCGACCAACTGACCAACCAACCAACCAACCAACCAACCAACCAACCAACCAACCAACCAACCAACCAACCAACCAACCAACCAACCAACCAACCAACCAACCAACCAACCAACCAACCACACACAACCAACCACTCACAACCAACCAACCAACCAACCAACCAACCAACCACACAGTGGTTACTGGCAGCTACGTGGTTACTGGCATCGTTTATTTTTTTTATAATCAAACTATTACTGCCGCTTCTCCGTCAAACGGATGCATCAGATATTTCCCCCGGATCATTAGCTCTATTTAACCACTGGTCTCTGGGCTCCAGAGAGAGAGAGAGAGAGAACCTGCCATCTGTCGCTCTCTGTGAGGTGAGTGGGCGTGTCAGGAGTCAGACCCCCGTCAGCCGTGTGGGGGACGCATCTCTCTGACAGCTGACCTCGTGATGAGAGCTTCTGCGGGGGAGTCAAACCCTCCCCCGCCTGGCTGTCACGCAGGGAAGAAAAATAACTTTGACACGGTATAACTTTGGATAACTGTTGGTGTGTATGTGGTTCAACCATAATGTGCGTGTGTGTGCGTGTCTCTTTGTGTGTGTGTATCTGTGTGTGTGTGTGTGTGTAGGCAGCTCAGAGTTCCTCCGCCCCCAAAAAAGGCATTTCGAGTACGTTTTTCTGACGCCTCACCTGTCGTATAGCTGCCATCGGTAATGCGTGTCAAATGCAAGATGTTGTTCGCCGTACTGCATGGCATTGTGCCGTCTGCCTAATTGTGCTATTTTTATCCACCTTACTGTCAATTGAGCCATTTTTCTCTTTTTGAGACGACAGATGTGCAACCGAGACGTCTCTGATCATCTCTGATCATCTGTATTTTGATTGTTTAGGTTCCTTGCTTTTTTTTTTCTTCTTCTTCCCGAATCAGATGCACTTTATTCTAAAAACACAACAAGTGTACAGGAATCTGTCCCGGTGACAACTAGTTACTGTATACTATGAACTAGGGGTGTAAAGGTACACGTATCTGTACCGAACCGAACCGTTTCAGTGTGTACCGTACCGTACCGAACGGCTGTGTAGTGTAGGAACGAATACAACGGTATGTTAACCACTAACGACCACCCACGGGGGCTGTTTTTTTCACAATCTAATCTAATTATTATTATTATTATTATTTTTTATTTAAAAATAAAGTATTAATTTCAATATAGAATATTACAGTACATTATAGTACAATTAGTTACTGCACACTACATTGATTGATTGATTGATTGATTGATTGATTGATTGAAAACTTTATTAACAGATTGCAGAATGGGTACAATACAGTACAGCTCAATACACACAATTGTTAAGGGGATGCAGACCAGAGAAAGACTTTCGTCTTGTTTACATCAGGGTCCCCCATTTTCAATTCATCAGGACATATATGACATACATGACATACAGATAGACAGTACTGCTACATCTATACATTTATGACATACCAGATTTGCAAATACAGTACTGTTTGTGATACAAAAATAGTCCAGAAAAGGGAGTATATACATTTGACGTAAAAACTGTACATTGGAGGAGGTTGGGTGGGGTTGTGTGGGGGGGGGGGGGGGGGTTGGGTAGGGAGGGGTTGGTCGTGTAGTGTATCTTGTAGACCAGGCCCATTGCAAGTTGCTGTACTCTGTCGTCTACTCTAAGCCATCCTAGGTTGTTAAAGTGGGCAGGGGTGAGGTGGGTTCTAGGAGTAAGGTCAAGCAGTAGTCTGACCAGTTTGTTTTGAGATGTTTGGAATTTTGTTTTTAGCGCCTTTGAGGTGCTTTGGTACCATGAGGTGCAAGCATAGTCGTAGTACCCTTGAATGAGTGCTCCTGCCAGAGTCTTCAGGATATTCTTGTTTACCAGAGAGGAGATCCGGTACAAGAATCGAGTTCGTTGGTTGACTTTTTTTATTACATTGGATGCCATTTTGTCACAGGAGAGATTAGCCTCTAGGATGGAACCCAGGTAGGTAATTTCATCTTTCCTTGTGACAATATTGTCACCCACTGTAACTGAGAAGCTGTCGGTCTTGCTGAGTTTGTTATTTGAACCGAAGATAATGGACTCTGTTTTGCCCATGTGTAATGATAGTTTGTTATCAGTGAGCCATATGCAGATTTGGCCTAGTTCCGAGCTGAGTTTTATTTTAATTTTTTTTATTATTATCTTTCTTCCCCTCTTTTTCACGATTTTTCTCCCATCCCACCCTTCCCATCCCACCCTTCCCTTTCCCCTACTGTTGGTCCGAGAGACCGGAGACTGTCACATGCTTTCCTCCGACGCATGTGCAGCCTGCCGGCAGGCCAGCCTGGCCGCGCAGATTCTCACCGGGGAGAGTGTAGCGTGTGGGAGGCCGCACTATCTCTCCCTAGATCCTACCCTTGCTGAGCAGGCGCCTCGACCGAACTGTAGGGGTCGCTGTCCACAACGCCCAGGACCCACCCTTCAGCTTTCCCACCCTCTAATACTGCCAATTGTATTAGTGTGAGCGGCCAGCCAAGCTGATAGCAACGCCGGGAGCTGGATTCGAACAGGCGAATCCAGCGTCTCCGGTGTTGGTGACGAACGCAATCTCCGCTACGCCACCTGACCGCCCTTGAGGGTTTTTTCAACCTGTAACTTGTTCTTGTCAGAGACCAGCAGGGCTAATAATTATTATTATTTTTGGATTACAGAAAATTATCACTAAAGTGCTATCTGTTGCAGCTGCACTGTTTTCCATGAAAATACCATATTTGGATAAGTTTGACCATTTCTCAAAACCATTATGAAACTTGGTGTTAATAAAACAGAAAAGGATCACCAAGTTACTCTGGATAAAAAAAACCTTTACAGACAACATTGAGACAAAGCTTCCTGACACATCTCCATCCAAACTCTTGGAAGAACTCATTGAAATCTCATCTGATACCACCTGGAGAGCTAGTTTCAGAGTGTGGTGCTGAGTACCAAGTATCTCATGATGCAGCAGTTAAGGTGTTGATACCATTCAGCACCACATACTGTATCTGTGTGAAGCTGGCTTTTCATCCATGACAGCTCTGAAAACAAAATATAGGGCCAAGTTGAGCCTTGAGGATGACATGCGTGTTGCCTTGTCAAAGATCTCCCTGCGTATTGACCGTATTATTAGCCAGCAGCAGCAGACCTTGCATTGAGCTAGACATTTCCACTGAGTGAACGAGTGCTTATTTTCTGTATTTATTTATATTTTTTGAGAAATGGTAACTTGGTGATCCTTTTCTGTATTTAAAAAAAAATACATGATTTTCTGTTTTTGAGAAATGGTCAAACTTATCCAAATATGCTATTTTTATGGAGAACAGTGCAGCTGCAACAGATAGCACTTTAGTGATAATTTTCTGTAATTTTATTTAAAGAAATATGCTATTTGATTTACTACTACAAGCAGTGTAATGTCAACAGTACTAAGCCATTTAGACCTGAAACACCTGTTAATAATGTATTATATAGCCTGCATATACACACAAATGTGTTTCCCGGTTTCTTAAATAAACATTATTTTGAAAGCAAGCACTTTTGTCATCATTGTAGCAAAAAAGACAGGACCGGAAAAGTCTTTATCATATGTAGGGGTGCCCTGGAATATTTTATTGAACACAGGGGTGCCTTGGCAGCAGAAAGGTTGAGAACCCCTGTTCTACAGCACTGACTGACAGGTGTGCAGCGGACAGGGCAGTGACACCAAGCAGCATCCTGCGACAGAACCAGGTGGTGGGCAGAATGCCTACAGTATGGGGGTAGCAGTAGTTATTAACCTGGCACAGCGGCTGGCTTCCCCAGATCACAAGATCAGCGACAATCCATCATGTCAGGCTTCAAGTTATGGACTTTTGCCCCGAACACACAAGTGGTTCCTGACCAATCAGCGACACGGTTATTGGCAGCTACATGGTTACTGGCAGCTACGCGGTTATTGGCAGCTACATGGTTACTGGCAGCTACACGGTTACTGGCAGCTACATGGTTACTGGCAGCTACACGGTTATTGGCAGCTACATGGTTACTGGCAGCTACATGGTTACTGGCAGCTACATGGTTACTGGCAGCTACATGGTTACTGGCAGCTACACGGTTATTGGCAGCTACATGGTTACTGGCAGCTACACGGTTACTGGCAGCTACATGGTTACTGGCAGCTACACGGTTACTGGCAGCTACATGGTTACTGGCAGCTACACGGTTACTGGCAGCTACGTGGTTACTGGCAGCTACGTGGTTATTGGCAGCTACATGGTTACTGGCAGCTACATGGTTACTGGCAGCTACGTGGTTACTGGCAGCTACGTGGTTATTGGCAGCTACATGGTTACTGGCAGCTACATGGTTACTGGCAGCTACGTGGTTATTGGCAGCTACATGGTTACTGGCAGCTACGTGGTTACTGGCAGCTACATGGTTACTGGCAGCTACATGGTTACTGGCAGCTACACGGTTATTAGCAGCTACATGGTTACTGGCAGCTACGTGGTTACTGGCAGCTACATGGTTACTGGCAGCTACATGGTTACTGGCAGCTACATGGTTACTGGCAGCTACATGGTTACTGGCAGCTACATGGTTATTAGCAGCTACGTGGTTACTGGCAGCTACGTGGTTACTGGCAGCTACATGGTTATTGGCAGCTACGTGGTTAATGGCAGCTACGTGGTTATTGGCAGCTACGTGGTTACTGGCAGCTACATGGTTACTGGCAGCTACGTGGTTACTGGCAGCTACGTGGTTACTGGCAGCTACATGGTTACTGGCAGCTACATGGTTACTGGCAGCTACATGGTTACTGGCAGCTACATGGTTACTGGCAGCTACACGGTTATTGGCAGCTACATGGTTACTGGCAGCTACACGGTTACTGGCAGCTACATGGTTACTGGCAGCTACATGGTTATTAGCAGCTACGTGGTTACTGGCAGCTACGTGGTTACTGGCAGCTACATGGTTACTGGCAGCTACGTGGTTAATGGCAGCTACGTGGTTATTGGCAGCTACGTGGTTACTGGCAGCTACATGGTTAATGGCAGCTACATGGTTACTGGCAGCTACATGGTTACTGGCAGCTACATGGTTACTGGCAGCTACATGGTTACTGGCAGCTACGTGGTTACTGGCAGCTACATGGTTACTGGCAGCTACATGGTTACTGGCAGCTACGTGGTTAATGGCAGCTACATGGTTACTGGCAGCTACGTGGTTACTGGCAGCTACATGGTTACTGGCAGCTACGTGGTTAATGGCAGCTACATGGTTACTGGCAGCTACATGGTTACTGGCAGCTACATGGTTACTGGCAGCTACATGGTTATTGGCAGCTACATGGTTAATGGCAGCTACATGGTTACTGGCAGCTACATGGTTACTGGCAGCTACATGGTTACTGGCAGCTACATGGTTACTGGCAGCTACATGGTTACTGGCAGCTACATGGTTATTGGCAGCTACATGGTTACTGGCAGCTACGTGGTTACTGGCAGCTACATGGTTACTGGCAGCTACGTGGTTACTGGCAGCTACATGGTTACTGGCAGCTACGTGGTTACTGGCAGCTACATGGTTACTGGCAGCTACATGGTTACTGGCAGCTACGTGGTTACTGGCAGCTACATGGTTACTGGCAGCTACACGGTTATTGGCAGCTACACGGTTACTGGCAGCTACACGGTTACTGGCAGCTACGTGGTTACTGGCAGCTACATGGTTACTGGCAGCTACATGGTTACTGGCAGCTACATGGTTACTGGCAGCTACATGGTTATTGGCAGCTACACGGTTATTGGCAGCTACACGGTTACTGGCAGCTACATGGTTAATGGCAGCTACGTGGTTATTGGCAGCTACATGGTTACTGGCAGCTACGTGGTTAATGGCAGCTACACGGTTACTGGCAGCTACACGGTTACTGGCAACTACATGGTTAATGGCAGCTACGTGGTTATTGGCAGCTACATGGTTATTGGCAGCTACATGGTTAATGGCAGCTACGTGGTTATTGGCAGCTACATGGTTATTGGCAGCTACATGGTTACTGGCAGCTACACGGTTATTGGCAGCTACACGGTTACTGGCAGCTACACGGTTACTGGCAGCTACGTGGTTACTGGCAGCTACATGGTTACTGGCAGCTACATGGTTACTGGCAGCTACATGGTTACTGGCAGCTACGTGGTTACTGGCAGCTACGTGGTTACTGGCAGCTACATGGTTACTGGCAGCTACGTGGTTACTGGCAGCTACATGGTTACTGGCAGCTACGTGGTTACTGGCAGCTACGTGGTTACTGGCAGCTACATGGTTACTGGCAGCTACATGGTTACTGGCAGCTACGTGGTTATTGGCAGCTACACGGTTATTGGCAGCTACACGGTTACTGGCAGCTACACGGTTACTGGCAGCTACACGGTTACTGGCAGCTACGTGGTTACTGGCAGCTACATGGTTACTGGCAGCTACACGGTTACTGGCAGCTACACGGTTATTGGCAGCTACATGGTTACTGGCAGCTACACGGTTACTGGCAGCTACACGGTTATTGGCAGCTACATGGTTACTGGCAGCTACATGGTTACTGGCAGCGACACGGTTATTGGCAGCTACATGGTTATTGGCAGCTACATGGTTACTGGCAGCTACACGGTTACTGGCAGCTACATGGTTACTGGCAGCTACATGGTTACTGGCAGCTACGTGGTTATTGGCAGCTACATGGTTACTGGCAGCTACGTGGTTACTGGCAGCTACGTGGTTACTGGCAGCTACATGGTTACTGGCAGCTACGTGGTTATTGGCAGCTACATGGTTACTGGCAGCTACGTGGTTACTGGCAGCTACGTGGTTACTGGCAGCTACATGGTTACTGGCAGCTACATGGTTACTGGCAGCTACGTGGTTAATGGCAGCTACATGGTTACTGGCAGCTACACGGTTACTGGCAGCTACATGGTTACTGGCAGCTACGTGGTTATTGGCAGCTACATGGTTACTGGCAGCTACGTGGTTACTGGCAGCTACGTGGTTACTGGCAGCTACATGGTTACTGGCAGCTACATGGTTACTGGCAGCTACATGGTTACTGGCAGCTACGTGGTTACTGGCAGCTACATGGTTACTGGCAGCTACATGGTTACTGGCAGCTACATGGTTACTGGCAGCTACATGGTTACTGGCAGCTACGTGGTTACTGGCAGCTACATGGTTACTGGCAGCTACATGGTTACTGGCAGCTACGTGGTTACTGGCAGCTACGTGGTTACTGGCAGCTACATGGTTACTGGCAGCTACATGGTTACTGGCAGCTACATGGTTACTGGCAGCTACATGGTTATTGGCAGCTACATGGTTACTGGCAGCTACGTGGTTACTGGCAGCTACGTGGTTAATGGCAGCTACATGGTTACTGGCAGCTACACGGTTACTGGCAGCTACATGGTTACTGGCAGCTACGTGGTTATTGGCAGCTACATGGTTACTGGCAGCTACGTGGTTACTGGCAGCTACGTGGTTACTGGCAGCTACATGGTTACTGGCAGCTACATGGTTACTGGCAGCTACATGGTTACTGGCAGCTACATGGTTACTGGCAGCTACGTGGTTACTGGCAGCTACATGGTTACTGGCAGCTACATGGTTACTGGCAGCTACATGGTTACTGGCAGCTACATGGTTACTGGCAGCTACGTGGTTACTGGCAGCTACATGGTTACTGGCAGCTACATGGTTACTGGCAGCTACGTGGTTACTGGCAGCTACACGGTTACTGGCAG
>NC_140166.1:216124527-216149527 GCF_963971535.1 Notolepis coatsorum
GATCCATTGTTCTATTGAAGCCCATTACCACCATTCTCTCGCTAAACAACTTGTACACTGCGTTGTTTTTATGAGTGCCCACAAGTAGCTGTTTTATTTGGTGTACAGTGTGCTTGTTTTGCAGTGAATGCCGAGCGCCTCGGTAATAATATAATAAGCCGCGTTTCTTCCTTCTACGTTCTACCCAAGATGCACAGTTAGATATATAGATATATAGATATATAGATAGATAGATAGATAGATAGATAGATAGAGAGATAGATGCAGTGTGCTTGTTTTGCAGTGAATGCCGCGCGCAGTGGTAATAATAAGCACTTCCTATATTTGGTCCGCGTTTGGTCCGATGAAGCGAACCGAGACCTATGTTTTTGGTCGGACCAGAGTTCGTGTGTTTGGTCCGCGGACCGAGTTCGACACGCATTCACACAAACCCGAAAAACCGGACTATCGAATTCTGGTCCGATAGTCCGGACCAAACAGCCCCTGTGTGAAAGCGACCTAACACTCCGACTCACCGAGACCTCGAACCAGGGGCCCCCACCAGTCCGAGACCGCGACCAAAACAACAACATTTCATAGATTTTCTCGCGATCTGACTTCCAGACATGAGTCTCTTACCGCTGGGCCCAGTCACATATCGGTCGACTACGATGGAACGAGGGGTACTGATGCGTTAAGTGCCCATTCAAACGAGGGGTACTGATGCGTTAAGTGCCCATTCACGTCGGTGTTGAAACGTCTCTCCACACAAATGGTGCTTTGGGGGAAAAAACTACCGGAATTGGAATTACACATTAGATTACACGTGATGACCTTCTTCACCTATGTGGTTTGAAATACGTGGAAGTGAATTCGTCATCGGCACGTTGAAATCTCTTCACACTGTAGGAATCTAAGAAAATAAAGATGGCGGCGAAGGAAAAAAAACGGCGAATAGCCAGACATCGAGCCTGTAAACCAGTCCTCTAGTCGTGTATTCTTAGAAGTCAACTGAACTCATTATGATATTGTGTACAGAAGTCCAAGTAGACTTGGTGTCAATCTCGCACGAACCGCTACCTGGCGTCCCTCGAAATGTTCTCGTTGGCCATCTCGATTTAATTAAGCACTATAAGCTGTATAGCAATGGCCAAAACGGCATGAGTAATTGCGGTTACAGAGACACACGCACGAACGCACGCACACACACACACACACACGCACACACACACACACACACACACACACACGTTGCTTGTATAAAACATAAGAAAGGAGCACGGTCCTGTATAAAACATAAGGAAGGAGGACAGTTCTGTATAAAACACAATGACGGAGCACAGACCTGTATACAACATATGGATATAGGAACCCATTCATCATCATCTAAAAAAAGGGCAAATAGAGCAGGGATGGATGCATCCTTCATAAACCTGGCACCCGCATTATACTCCGTCCTCCTGGCATACCCGGGAGAAACTACTTTCAACACTGAGAGGTTCTTAAGCCTCCAATGATTAAAGTTGTATACCCTCAAGCTACATTATATTGTCAGTAAGCCTTGGTGGAGAGATTTGGGTAATATTGCTTAGCAGCTAAAATGAGTTACTGAAAGTAGAAACTGAATCACCAGAAGCTTAAATGTGACAACTTTATTTGATGTTTCTTTGCACCAGAGATAAAGGAAGCCTGACTCTGCCAGGAGTAGCTTGAAGTGAGAGTCTCAGACAGACTGGCTGGATGGAGCTAAGCTACTTCAGTGGTATGATCTAGCCATAAACAACAGTTTGGATGTAGATAGTAGCTAAAGGACTTCACTAACACTGTTGGATTAAATTAACACACCAACATTATGGGAAATTCGCTTACCGTCTTCTCCAGAGTCAGACAAGAAGATGCATATAAATGTGCGTTCAGTAGAACGCTATTTGGCTGCAAGCTAGCCTAGCTTAGCACAATGAATGGAAGCGGACAGTGCCGGTTAGCCTAGGCATTGTCCAACTAACACCTCTCCCCCGAAGGCTAACCGGCACTGTCCGCTTCCATTCATTGTGCTAAGCTAGGCTAACGTGCAGCCAGATAGCTTTCTACTGAACGCACAGAGAGGGAACTGGTATCTATCTTCTTGTCTCTCTCTGGAGAAGACGGTAAGCTAATTTCCCTAAATGTTGGCGCGTTCCTTTAATAATCTTCCATGGGACAGGTCCAGTATGGGTCTGACACCCCCCTCAGCGTTCTCTCCATCCACACGACATATGGCACTTCTGTAGCCATACGTGGTAAAAATCCCAAAGTGCCCCCGGCGCCAACTGCCGCTGGTCCGCTGGGAATCGTAGATAGGTGGCCCGGTCCCTCCCGCTGTGCGTTGTCAACCCTGGTCTCGCCATCCGCGCAAGCAGGGCGTCCCACGGAGCCGGGATATCGCACCCTGACTCTACCAACAAGGCAATCGCACCCAAGGGGGGGACCCCGACAGAAGGAGCGGTCTGATACGGGGGGAGCGGCCATCACCCCTGGTGACATAGGCTCCCCCGGTGAGCATCTTCCCGGCTTAGCGTGCTGAGGACAGCCTGCTCTGCGGCTGGACATGCATGGTGTGTGGTCCTCACACTGCCCGATAGGGTGGGTCTCTACACACCGTAGCCCTGTAGTGATATTACTACCACCCAAATTACGCGTGCCTGCTGACCACCGAGGAATCGGAAGTCCAGACGGGGGAGGCACTAACGTAATATCCGGCATGGCGAGGGCAGGGCTGGGGAGAACCCACGCTGCGACCTCCTGGGCCTAAAGTTCCCCCTCTGACAAACATTTTTAGATACAGGGAACCCTGCTCCGTCGACAGATACAACACCAGGCTCACCAAACACAGACGCAGGACGTGTGGTGTGGGAGCCGCTTGACAGCCCAGCATTCTCATAGACAGACCCAGGCCTAGCTAGCAACTGGGTGTCAGCCCCTGTCTCCATGAGAAGCGAAATGTGGGGCCGCTTGCGCTTCACTGGAAGAGCGCGGCCCGCAGCCAATGGGGACAAATCAGAGCCCTGAGTCCCGTAGCGTAGCGGGGGGGAGTAACCGGAGAGTGTGCTAGACACAGCTAGATGGCAACGGTTTTTTAGGGCGTGCCCATCTAATATAGCCGATCCCTCGGGCCGCCGAGGCTGTCGGCCTTGTGATCACCTGTTTTCTTTGTGTCCAGGGTATCTCAGGCGGGGAAACATGGCCGCTGGCCGGGGCGCTGCTCCACTAGTAGGCATGTAACAACCTCCACTGCAGTGTGCACCCATGAAGGGATAAATTAATGAATGAACGAAAACTCTATTAACATATTGCAGAATAGGCTAGCCCAATACACACAATTGTTAAGGGGATGCAGACCAGAGAAAACGTTAGTCCTGTCTACATCAGGGTCCCCCATTTTCAATTCATAGATTCACAAAATGCACACCTGCCCTGAGCCCTGTCGTCAGCCCATCCAGCCATGTAAAGGGTAAATAAGCCTCCGCTAAACCCCCAACATTAGACACCGATTGACCGTCAGCATGAATGGTTAAGAGGAGGGAAGAGTAAAGACAGCCCCCGGCGGGGTACATGGGAAACGGCGCCCCAACATTGTAGCATTAGCACCAGCTGTGAGCGCTAAGATACTTGGAGAAACATCCAACAGCAGTATTACACATGCCAGTACCAACGCCTGCCAGCGCAGGTCCTACCTGAGCGTGACGTAGCTCGATTGCCAAGCGTCGCGCGAAGTCCATCGGCCCGCTGTCAAGCGACGAGGAAAAAAACACAGGATAGGACCGCCGTGCTGTCTGGACGGGCCGAGAAGGATCCGGGGGCTGGTGTACTTCCGGCGAAAGTCCAACATTGCGTAATTTCTCCCTACGTTTCATAATAAAGTTCCTGTTTGAAAGTGCATGTGAGCTGCTTCCGCGTTTGGAAAATAATGAGGAAGGGTGAGGCGTGACCACTTCCTGCCTAATATAGAGGCACGCATGGGAGTGGCGTGGTCAGGTGCAAGTGGGTGCATTTGTTTTGTTTCCCCGGGCACACTAGGTGCTGGAGATAATGATATATCTCAGTAGGCAGAGCGAGACGCGAAGCCAGATGATATATAACAGGGAAAGCAATTTGAGTGATTTTCACATTTACAAGTTAAGTTAATAATAATAATAATAATGCATTCTATTTATAAGGCGCCTTTCAAGGCACACAAGGTCACCGTACAACAATTTAAAAACAGTTAAATTCATAACAGTTAAAGTTAAGCTTTTTATTAATCTTTATCTGTACCCTAGGACAATGTCATGCACATTATTCTTCATCTATTGGTTCTAGAATTCCATTTTAGCTCTAATATACAGTACAATCATATCCGAGACGCCATCTTGTCACACAAGTACCATTATATTATATTAAGTCCCTTATTAAACATTAGAGCTGCTGCACGCCTGAGTCCCAGGGGAGGCGCACAGGAGAAAACGGACTCGTCAATAAAGGAATAAATTCTCCTCCTTATTTTGGAGAGCAAGTTGTCAGCTACTTCAAAGCTTCCAGCTTTGGATAAAAGAGCCCAGTTATAGGACACAGTCGGACGAGCGATGGGAGGTTTCCTTTGTTTCCTCTGAATGAGTGGCTGCGAGGCTTCCATTTCATCTGTCAATACCTGGAGCTCACATCAAAGGGGGTCTGTCGAAGTTGGCAATGCTGTTTGAGGGCCGTTATGGGCCACGTAATATATTTTTAATTTGTAATTCCATAGTCTAAGTATTTATAGGCATGTCAGACTTTCTTTTGGCAATGGGAGTGGGTTTATTCATTCAGAACTTATCCATATCCAAGTGTTTTATTATAAATTTTAAATAAATTGCCCAAGTATAGCCTTGTTGACGCGGGAGGAACAGTCTGTGTGCGCGCATGTGTGTGTGTGTGCGTGTTCGCTTGTGCATGTCAGCTTGAATAGATGTTTGTTTATGTCTATTTTTGTGTCTTTACTCATTTCAACTACAGTGAGTAACGGTGGGCTAAAGTGAGCTACAGTGAGTTAAAGTGAGCTACAGTGAGTTAAAGTGGGCTACAGTGAGTTAAAGTGAGCTACAGTGAGCTATAATGAGTTAAAGTGAGCTACAGCGAGTTAAAGTGAGCTACAGTTAGTTAAAGTGAACTACAGTGAGTTAAAGTGAGCTACAGTGAGTTAAAGTGGGCTACAGTGAGTTAAAGTGAGCTACAGTGAGTTAAAGTGAGCTACAGTGAGTTAAAGCGGGCTACAGTGAGTTAAAGTGAGCTACAGTGGGCTAAAATGGGCTACAGTGAGTTAAAGTGAGCTACAGTGAGTTAAAGTGGGCTACAGTGGGCTACAGTGGGCTAAAATGGGCTACAGTGAGTTAAAGTGAGCTACAGTTAGTTAAAGTGAGCTACAATGAGTTAAAGTGGGCTACAGTGAGTTAAAGTGAACTACAGTGAGTTAAAGTGAGCTACAGTGAGTTAAAGTGGGCTACAGTGAGTTAAAGTGGGCTACAGTGAGTTAAAGTGAACTACAGTGAGTTAAAGTGAGCTACAGTGAGTTAAAGTGAACTACAGTGAGTTAAAGTGGGCTACAGTGAGTTAAAGTGAGCTATAGTGAGTTAAAGTGAACTACAGTGAGTTAAAGTGAGCTACAGTGAGTTAAAGTGGGCTACAGTGAGTTACAGTGAGCTACAGTGAGTTAAAGTGAACTACAGTGAGTTAAAGTGAGCTACAGTGAGTTAAAGTGAGCTACAGTGAGTTAAAGTGAGCTACAGTGAGTTAAAGTGGGCTACAGTTAGTTAAAGTGAGCTACAGTGAGTTAAAGTGGGCTACAGTGAGTTAAAGTGGGCTACAGTGAGTTAAAGTGAGCTACAGTGAGTTAAAGTGGGCTACAGTTAGTTAAAGTGAGCTACAGTGAGTTAAAGTGAGCTACAGTGAGTTAAAGTGAGCTACAGTGAGTTAAAGTGAGCTACAGTGAGTTAAGAGCTACAGTGAGTTAAAGTGAGCTACAGTGAGTTAAAGTGGGCTACAGTTAGTTAAAGTGAGCTACAGTGAGTTAAAGTGGGCTACAGTGGGCTACAGTGGGCTAAAATGGGCTACAGTGAGTTAAAGTGAGCTACAGTGAGTTAAAGTGAGCTACAGTGAGTTAAAGTGGGCTACAGTGGGCTACAGTGGGCTAAAATGGGCTACAGTGAGTTAAAGTGAGCTACAGTGAGTTAAAGTGGGCTACAGTGAGTTAAAGTGGGCTACGGTGAGTTAAAGTGGGCTACAGTGAATTAAAGTGAGCTACAGTGAGTTAAAGTGAGCTACAGTGAGTTAAAGTGAGTTAAAGTGAGCTACAGTGAGTTAAAGTGGGCTACAGTGAGTTAAAGTGAGCTATAGTGAGTTAAAGTGAGCTACAGTGAGTTAAAGTGAGCTACAGTGAGTTAAAGTGGGCTACAGTGAGTTAAAGTGAGCTACAGTTAGTTAAAGTGGGCTACAGTGGGCTAAAGTGGGCTACAGTGAGTTAAAGTGAGCTACAGTGAGTTAAAGTGAGTTAAAGTGAGTTAAAGTGAGCTACAGTGAGTTAAAGTGAGTTAAAGTGAGTTAAAGTGAGCTACAGTGAGTTAAAGTGAGTTAAAGTGAGTTAAAGTGAGCTACAGTGAGTTAAAGTGGGCTACAGTGAGTTAAAGTGAGTTAAAGTGAGTTAAAGTGAGCTACAGTGAGTTAAAGTGGGCTACAGTGAGTTAAAGTGAGTTAAAGTGAGTTAAAGTGAGTTAAAGTGAGCTACAGTGAGTTAAAGTGGGCTACAGTGAGTTAAAGTGAGCTACAGTGAGTTAAAGTGAGCTACAGTTAGTTAAAGTGGGCTACAGTGGGCTAAAGTGGGCTACAGTGAGTTAAAGTGAGCTACAGTGAGTTAAAGTGAGTTAAAGTGAGTTAAAGTGGGCTACAGTTAGTTAAACTGGGCTACAGTGGGCTAAAGTGAGCTACAGTGAGTTAAAGTGAGTTAAAGTGAGTTAAAGTGAGCTACAGTGAGTTAAAGTGAGCTACAGTTAGTTAAAGTGGGCTACAGTGAGTTAAAGTGAGCTACAGTTAGTTAAACTGGGCTACAGTGGGCTAAAGTGAGCTACAGTGAGTTAAAGTGAGCTACAGTTAGTTAAAGTGAGCTACAGTGAGTTAAAGTGAGCTACAGTGAGTTAAAGTGGGCTACAGTGAGTTAAAGTGAGCTACAGTGAGTTAAAGTGAGCTACAGTGAGTTAAAGTGAGTTAAAGTGAGCAACAGTGAGTTAAAGTGAGCTACAGTGAGTTAAAGTGAGCTACAGTTAGTTAAAGTGGGCTACAGTGAGTTAAAGTGAGCTACAGTTAGTTAAACTGGGCTACAGTGGGCTAAAGTGAGCTACAGTGAGTTAAAGTGAGCAACAGTGAGTTAAAGTGAGCTACAGTGAGTTAAAGTGAGCTACAGTTAGTTAAAGTGGGCTACAGTGAGTTAAAGTGAGCTACAGTTAGTTAAACTGGGCTACAGTGGGCTAAAGTGAGCTACAGTGAGTTAAAGTGGGCTACAGTGAGTTAAAGTGAGGTACAGTGAGTTAAGAGCTACAGTGAGTTAAAGTGAACTACAGTGAGTTAAGAGCTACAGTGAGTTAAAGTGAGCTACAGTGAGTTAAAGTGAGCTACAGTGAGTTAAAGTGAGGTACAGTGAGTTAAGAGCTACAGTGAGTTAAAGTGAACTACAGTGAGTTAAAGTGAGCTACAGTGAGTTAAAGTGAGCTACAGTGAGTTAAAGTGAGGTACAGTGAGTTAAAGTGAGCTACAGTGAGTTAAAGTGAGGTACAGTGAGTTAAGAGCTACAGTGAGTTAAAGTGAACTACAGTGAGTTAAGAGCTACAGTGAGTTAAAGTGAGCTACAGTGAGTTAAGAGCTACAGTGAGTTAAAGTGAGGTACAGTGAGTTAAAGTGAGCTACAGTGAGTTAAAGTGAGCTACAGTGAGTTAAAGTGAGCTACAGTTAGTTAAAGTGGGCTACAGTGAGTTAAAGTGAGCTACAGTGAGTTAAAGTGAGCTACAGTGAGTTAAAGTGAGCTACAGTGAGTTAAAGTGAGCTACAGTTAGTTAAAGTGGGCTACAGTGAGTTAAAGTGAGCTACAGTGAGTTAAAGTGGGCTACAGTGAGTTAAAGTGAGCTACAGTGAGTTATAGTGAGCTACAGTTAGTTAAAGTGGGCTACAGTGGGTTAAAGTGAGCTACAGTGAGTTAAAGTGAGCTACAGTTAGTTAAACTGGGCTACAGTGAGTTAAAGTGAGCTACAGTGAGTTAAAGTGGGCTACAGTGAGTTAAGAGCTACAGTGAGTTAAAGTGAGCTACAGTGAGTTAAAGTGAGCTACAGTGAGTTAAAGTGGGCTACAGTGAGTTAAAGTGGGCTACAGTGAGTTAAGAGCTACAGTGAGTTAAAGTGAGCTACAGTGAGTTAAAGTAGGCTACAGTGGGCTACAGTGAGTTAAAGTGAGCTACAGTGAGTTAAAGTGAGCTACAGTGAGTTAAAGTGAGCTACAGTGAGTTAAAGTGAGCTACAGTTAGTTAAAGTGGGCTACAGTGAGTTAAAGTGAGCTACAGTGAGTTAAAGTGGGCTACAGTGAGTTAAAGTGAGCTACAGTGAGTTAAAGTGAGCTACAGTTAGTTAAAGTGGGCTACAGTGGGTTAAAGTGAGCTACAGTGAGTTAAAGTGAGCTACAGTTAGTTAAACTGGGCTACAGTGAGTTAAAGTGAGCTACAGTGAGTTAAAGTGGGCTACAGTGAGTTAAGAGCTACAGTGAGTTAAAGTGAGCTACAGTGAGTTAAAGTGAGCTACAGTGAGTTAAAGTGGGCTACAGTGAGTTAAGAGCTACAGTGAGTTAAAGTGAGCTACAGTGAGTTAAAGTAGGCTACAGTGGGCTACAGTGAGTTAAAGTGAGCTACAGTGAGTTAAAGTGAGCTACAGTGAGTTAAAGTGAGCTACAGTGAGTTAAAGTGAGCTACAGTGAGTTAAAGTGGGCTACAGTGAGTTAAAGTGAGCTACAGTGAGTTAAAGTGAGCTATAGTGAGTTAAAGTGAGCTACAGTGAGTTAAAGTGAACTACAGTGAGTTAAAGTGAGCTACAGTGAGTTAAAGTGAGCTACAGTGAGTTAAAGTGAGCTACAGTTAGTTAAACTGGGCTACAGTGGGCTAAAGTGGGCTACAGTTAGTTAAAGTGAACTACAGTGAGTTAAAGTGAGCTACAGTGAGTTAAAAGTGAGCTACAGTGAGTTAAGAGCTACAGTGAGTTAAAGTGGGCTACAGTGAGTTAAAGTGAGCTACAGTGAGTTAAAGTGAGCTACAGTGAGTTAAAGTGAGTTAAAGTGAGCTACAGTGAGTTAAAGTGAGCTACAGTGAGTTAAAGTGGGCTACAGTGAGTTAAAGTGAGCTACAGTGAGTTAAAGTGAGTTAAAGTGAGCTACAGTGAGTTAAAGTGAGCTACAGTGAGTTAAAGTGAGCTACAGTGAGTTAAAGTGAGCTACAGTGAGTTAAGAGCTACAGTGAGTTAAAGTGAACTACAGTGAGTTAAAGTGAGCTACAGTGAGTTAAAGTGAGCTACAGTGAGTTAAGAGCTACAGTGAGTTAAAGTGAGCTACAGTGAGTTAAAGTGAGCTACAGTGAGTTAAGAGCTACAGTGAGTTAAAGTGAGCTACAATGAGTTAAAGTGAGCTACAGTGAGTTAAAGTGAGCTACAGTGAGTTAAGAGCTACAGTGAGTTAAAGTGGGCTACAGTGAGTTAAAGTGAGCTACAGTGAGTTAAAGTGAGCTACAGTGAGTTAAGAGCTACAGTGAGTTAAAGTGGGCTACAGTGAGTTAAAGTGAGCTACAGTGAGTTAAAGTGAGCTACAGTGAGTTAAAGTGAACTACAGTGAGTTAAAGTGAGCTACAGTGAGTTAAAGTGAGCTACAGTGAGTTAAAGTGAGCTACAGTGAGTTAAAGTGGGCTACAGTGAGTTAAAGTGGGCTACAGTGAGTTAAAGTGAGTTAAAGTGAGCTACAGTGAGTTAAAGTGAGCTACAGTGAGTTAAAGTGGGCTACAGTGAGTTAAAGTGAGCTACAGTGAGTTAAAGTGGGCTACAGTGAGTTAAAGTGGGCTACAGTGAGTTAAAGTGAACTACAGTGAGTTAATGAGCTACAGTGAGTTAAAGTGGGCTACAGTGAGTTAATGTGAGCTACAGTGAGTTAATTTGAGTTAAAGTGGGCTACAGTGAGTTAATGTGAGCTACAGTGAGTTAATGTGAGTTAAAGTGGGCTACAGTGAGTTAATGTGAGCTACAGTGAGTTAATGTGACTACATGCCAGCTGGACCGGCTACCTTCCCCACTCCTCCAGTCCATAGCACCAGACATCCTCCCATTCCTAACTGCAACCATCAACTCCTCACTCAACTCGGGGGTGGTCCCCACCTCCCTAAAACAAGCCAGAGTCACGCCCCTCATAAAAAAACCATCCCTGAACCCTACCGTCATAGGCAACTACCGTCCTGTCTCTCTTCTCTCCTTCCTTTCTAAAACACTTGAACGTGCTGTATCCAACCAACTTACTGCTTATCTCTTACAGAATGACCTCCTAGACCCTAATCAGTCAGGCTTCAGGACTGGTCACTCCACAGAGACAGCCCTCATTGCGGTCACAGAGGCACTTCACTTAGCAAAAGCGAAAGGCCTCTCCTCTGTCCTGATTCTCCTAGATCTATCTGCAGCCTTCGACACAGTCAACCACCAGATCCTCCTCGCGGCCCTCGCAGGAATGGGAGTGGCTGGCTCTGCGCTGACATGGTTGTCATCATACCTCAATGACCGCTCCTACCAAGTGTCATGGAGAGGGACCCTGTCGGCCACCCGCCCCCTGCGGACGGGTGTCCCCCAGGGCTCGGTTTTAGGACCCCTTCTCTTCTCCCTCTACACTAAATCACTGGGTAACATTATCACGTCTCATGGCTTCTCCTACCACTGTTATGCCGACGATACTCAACTCTTCCTCTCCTTCCCTCCCTCAGATATCCACGTCTCTGAGCGGATCTCGGCCTGTCTGTCCGACATCTCCGCCTGGATGACGACCAACCACCTCAAACTGAACCTAAGCAAAACAGAATTGCTCCACCTGCCGGCCAAATCCTCCCCCCTGACCGACCTTTCCATCACAGTCGAGAATGCAGCTGTGACCGCGTCCCCGACCGCCAAGAACCTTGGTGTTGTCCTCGACGACCAGTTGAACTTCTCTGCTCACATCGCAGCGACAACCAGAACCTGCCGATTCCTCCTGAGCAACGTCAGAAGGATACGCCCCTTCCTGACAAAAGAAGCCACCCAACTCCTCGTCCAATCAACAGTCATCTCCCGCCTCGACTACTGCAACGCACTGCTCGCTGGCCTCCCGGCCACTGCCACTAAGCCTCTTCAACTCATTCAGAACGCAGCGGCCCGCCTGATCTCAAACCTACCGAAGTCGGCCCATGTCACCCCACTTCTTAGGGACCTGCACTGGCTCCCCATTGCTGCACGAATCCGCTTCAAGGCCCTCGACCTAGCATACCGTGCGGCAAAGGGAACTGCTCCCGCCTACCTCCGGTCAATGGTCTCTAACTACACACCCTCAAGACCCCTACGCTCTGCATCTTCTGGCCGCCTCAGACCTACTCCTATCCAAGCTCCGGGAGGGTCATCAAAGAGAAGTCGCCTATTCTCAGTCCTTGCCCCACAATGGTGGAATGAACTACCCACCCCAGTTAGGACAGCCGAAACACGTCCAATCTTTCGCCGTCGACTAAAGACGCACTTCTTCAACCATTATCTGAATTAAAAAAAAAAAAAAAAAATCTAACCCTAACTAACCATACTGTCATGCACTTGTCCTAATAAACTAACCTACACTGTAGCACTCAACACTTTGATGAACATTGTTACTCAGCTGATAGAGTTGTGCTCTTCCTGATGGCTTGTCGTACAGAACTTGTAAGTCGCTTTGGATAAAAGCGTCAGCTAAATGACTAAATGTAAAATGTAAATGTTAAAGTGGGCTACAGTGAGTTAATGTGAGCTACAGTGAGTTAATGTGAGTTAAAGTGGGCTACAGTGAGTTAAAGTGGGTTAAAGTGGGCTACAGTGAGTTAGGAGCTACAGTGAGTTAAAGTGGGCTACAGTGAGTTAGGAGCTACAGTGAGTTAAAGTGAGCTACAGTGAGTTAAAGTGAGCTACAGTGAGTTAAAGTGAGCTACAGTGAGTTAAAGTGAGCTACAGTGAGTTAAAGTGAGCTACAGTGAGTTAAAGTGAACTACAGTTGGTTAAAGTGGGCTACAGTGAGTTAAAGTGAGCTACAGTGAGTTAAAGTGAGCTACAGTGAGTTAAAGTGAACTACAGTTGGTTAAAGTGGGCTACAGTGAGTTAATGTGAGCTACAGTGAGTTAAAGTGGGTTAAAGTGGGCTACAGTGAGTTAGGAGCTACAGTGAGTTAAAGTGGGCTACAGTGAGTTCAAGTGAGCTACAGTTAGTTCAAGTGAGTTAAAGTGAGCTAAAATGGGCTACAGTGAGTTAAAGTGGGCTACAGTGAGTTAAAGTGAGCTACAGTGAGTTAAAGTGGGCTACAGTGAGTTAAAGTGGGCTACAGTGAGTTAATGTGAGCTACAGTGAGTTAAAGTGAGCTACAGTGAGTTAAAGTGAGCTACAGTGAGTTAAAGTGAGCTACAGTGAGTTAAAGTGGGCTACAGTGAGTTAAAGTGAGCTACAGTGAGTTAAAGTGAGCTACAGTGAGTTAAAGTGAGCTACAGTGAGTTAAAGTGGGCTACAGTGAGTTAAAGTGGGCTACAGTGAGTTAATGAGCTACACTGAGTTAAAGTGGGCTACAGTGAGTTAATGAGCTACAATGAGTTAAAGTGAGCTACAGTGGGTTAATGTGGGCTACAGTGAGTTAAAGTGGGCTACAGTGAGTTAAAGTGGGCTACAGTGAGTTAAATTGGGCTACAGTGAGTTAAAGTGAGCAACAATGAGTTAAAGTGAGCTACAGTGAGTTAAAGTGAGCTACAGTGAGTTAAAGTGAGCTACAGTGAGTTAAAGTGGGCTACAGTGAGTTAAAGTGAGCTACAGTGAGTTAAAGTGAGTTAAAGTGAGTTACAGTGAGTTAAAGTGAGCTACAGTGAGTTAAAGTGAACTACAGTGAGTTAAAGTGAACTACACTTGGTTAAAGTGGGCTACAGTGAGTTAAAGTGGGCTACAGTGGGTTAAAGTGGGCTACAGTGAGTTAAAGTGAGCTACAGTGAGTTAAAGTGAGCTATAGTGAGTTAAAGTGAGCTACAGTTGGTTAAAGTGGGCTACAGTGAGTTAAAGTGAGCTACAGTGAGTTAAATTGGGCTACAGTGAGTTAAAGTGAGCAACAATGAGTTAAAGTGAGCTACAGTGAGTTAAAGTGAGCTACAGTGAGTTAAAGTGAGTTAAAGTGAGCAACAGTGAGTTAAAGTGAGCTACAGTGAGTTAAAGTGAGCTACAGTGAGTTAAAGTGAGCTACAGTGAGTTAAAGTGAACTACAGTGAGTTAAAGTGAACTACACTTGGTTAAAGTGGGCTACAGTGAGTTAAAGTGGGTTACAGTGGTTTAAAGTGAGCTATAGTGAGTTAAAGTGAGCTACAGTGAGTTAAAGTGAACTACAGTGAGTTAAAGTGAACTACACTTGGTTAAAGTGGGCTACAGTGAGTTAAAGTGAGCTACAGTGAGTTAAAGTGAGCTATAGTGAGTTAAAGTGAGCTACAGTTGGTTAACGTGGGCTACAGTGAGTTAAAGTGAACTACAGTGAGTTAAAGTGGGCTACAGTGAGTTAAAGTGAGCTACAGTGGGATAAAGTGGGCTACAGCGAGTTAAAGTGGGCTACAGTGAGTTAAAGTGGGCTACAGTGGGTTAAAGTGGGCTACAATGAGTTAACGTGAGCTACAGTGAGTTAAAGTGGGCTACAGTGGGATAAAGTGGGCTACAGTGGGATACAGTGGGCTACAGCGAGTTACAGTAGACTACAGTGGAATACAATAAACTACAGTAGACTACAGTGGAATACAGTAAACTACAGTAGACTACAGTGGAATACAGTAAACTACAGTAGACTACAGTGGAATACAGTAAACTACAGCATACTACAGTAAACTACAGTAGAATACAGTGGAATACAGTAGACTACAATGGGTAACAGTAGACCAGAGTGGAATACAGTAAACTACAGTAGACTACAGCAGACTACAATGGGCAACAGTAGACTACAGTAGACTACAGTGGAATGCAGCAGACTACAATGGGTAACAGTAGACTACAGTAGACTACAGCAGACTACAATGGGTAACAGTAGACTACAGTAGACTACAGTGGAATACAGTAGACTACAGTAGACTACAGTAGACTACAGCAGACTACAATGGGTAACAGTAGTGTAACTGAGGGGTACAATTCCCTGACTGTATTACTAGATATGATACTTACTACCACTACCTTTGTACTTAATATTCGGCCACCCAGTACTCGGCATAAATATATTATGATGAACACTGTCACGTAGATGAAACGGATCCAACACAAATGTACGAATTAGAAATAGGTCTTTATTTCTACACAGCGATGGTGTGTAGAGCAAGCACTTAATCAAATCAATCACATTTATGAATGGGAATTAGTATGCACTTTTATGGCAAATGAGTATTCGTTGGTATATCAATAGAGAACGTCCAATCTCTGGTGGCGCAGGCGGTAAATATACAACCTGGAATATTTAAGGAATAATAGCAATGATACTTTAATGATTATAGAACTGGATACACTAGGGGGGAATTCCGGTCGCTTGTAAGACAACTGGAGAAGGGGGGGGGGGGGTAGAGTCTGGCTGTATCCGTCTGGCCGAGGGTATCCTGGGAGAACCCACGGTTGTGCGGCTCGGTGCCTCAGCGATCCTCGATCCACAGATGAAAGCAGTTGGACTCTCTGTGGGCCGGCTTCCTTCGGTCCACGATGGAGAGACGTGAAGCGACCTCGTCGTGTAGAGCGTCTCCTCACCTGTCGTCCTCTCCGGGGGGGGGGTTTCCAACACACGGCAGTGTTGGTCTTTATCCATAGAATAATCACTGTATACAAAGCATAATCCGTGCCTGGGAAGGCGGGCTGTCGTCGGTAGAATAATCCGGTATGCAGGTCCACTCGCTCGTCGGCTCTGGGGCTCCTCGGGTGCAGCCTCACATGGGGTCGGCCACCCTGGATAAGCAGCCAGTTCTCTGCCCGAAACGATGGGGTACTGACTACGATAGTATTCTCACCGCACGAAGCACTACATATGAATAGACTATTATTAGCTTAATAGACTACGTCCAACTCGACGATATAGTGCCAAATATGACTATTCAAATATTAATATACACAATGTCTCAATACCGATGGTAGGCCAAACTTGGCCTTACTCCCACACGTGGCGTCGCGGGGAGGCTTTACGTCTGTCACTCTATTGGAGGGTAAGAAACTGGACTAAAAAAGGAAGTCCTACTTTAGTAGCGCAGTATATATACGCACTATGAACAAATAGTACCGTTAGTGGTGCGGTAGCCAGATTCCTACGCGGAACTAGGACTTGTTCGTACATGTTGAGCGGTACGTTTGAACTGGGTCTGGGGGGTATGGCAGCCTGGCACCAAGGTCTCGACCAATAGTAGAATGGAGACTATTATGGGATGTTCAGTAGGCTAGAATGGATATTCAATGCATATTGTACAAGGAATATACAAGGGATATCAGGGAATATTAAAGAATATACAAATACAATTAAATATATATATATAAATAAATATATATATTCGGTTTAATCTGGCCCTTCACAACAGCCACCCCCTGATTGGTCCCAGACCTAATCAGTTAAGCAGAGACAGATTAATCGCGTTGTCTATTTACACATAAGGGTTTGCTGTAGGGGTCAGTCAACTTCACAAAGTCATAGGGTTATAGGGTCATGGTCATCATCGATTGTGTCTGGGAGTCGGGGCAGTTCTATGAGCCTCGCCACGGGACGGGTGTAAGTGCGACCCTGGACAAGCACTTCAGCTGCTCGGACCTTGCCGTCGGCACCGGTGATCACTTTGCTTACGCGGCCGGCCGGCCACATAGCTCTGGGCAGTGATTGATCAATAATCATGACGACCGTTCCTTCTGTCAAATTGTCTCTCTCCTTTACCCACTTCTGGCGGGTCTGTAGAGACGGTAGGTAGTGCAGTAGGAATGTCCTTTGTTGTGCACTCTCTATGGTAGTGCAATCATCTATGCTGGGGTCTGCGGAGATAACAGTGCTCAATCCACAGAAAACAGGCTTCTTATTCTCAGCCTCCTCCTGACTGGCTTCCCTCGGGATAGGCGTGGGCCACTCTCCTTCCGGGAGCTTTAGGAATGCTGGGCCGTCACTGTAGACATTGCGACGGGTGAGGTCATCTAGGGGCATTCCCCGGGTGATGACGTCAGCTGGGTTCTGTTTTGTATCAACGTAGCGCCACTCTGTTTCTCCGGTTAACTCTTCGGTTAAGTCTTGAATCTCGGTGACTCTGACTCCCACGAAGACTTTGTACTTGCATGAGTCCGATTTGATCCAGGCGAGTACTGTCGTGGAATCTGACCACAGGATTGTTCTAGACACCGGTATGGTGAGCTCACGTTGGATGAGCGTGGCTAGGTGCGCTCCGGCTAGGGCTGCGCAGAGCTCTAGACGTGGGATAGATTGTTGCTTGCGTGGGGCTATTCTCGAGCGGGCGAGGACAAATGCTGTGTAGATCTCTCCCCCCTCTTCTTGGGCCCGCAAGTAGGCTACTGATCCGTATGCGACCTCTGAGGCGTCACTGAAGACGTGTAAGTCCATTTTACATGTCTCTGGCCTCACCGTGGGTGGGAAGTAGCTTCGGCGCATATTAACGCCTGGGAGTGAGTGGAGCTCCATCTCCCACTCTCTCCAGGTGGATGCAAGGTGTGCGGGAATGGGGTCGTCCCAGCCCTGGTCCTTGTCCCACAATGCTCGTACAATCATTTTTGCCCTGGTGGTGTACGGTAGAATACATCCTAGCGGGTCATATTGTCGGGCGAGTGTTGTGTACACACTCCGTCTGGTGGTCGGCGCCGCCGCCGGTCTTCCCTGCTCCGTAATCAGGGGCTTGTGTCTGTAGTGAAGCGAATCTGTTTTGAATCGCCACACCAATCCCAGGGTCATCTCCTGGGCTTCTCCCGGGATTGTAGCCATCCAGGTCTCGCTGCTGGCTGCCTTGTCCTCGGAGGAGAGGCTGCGCAGTACTTGCGGATCGCTGCTGGCCCACTGCCTGAGATCAAAGCCGCCTTTGATCAATGAGGCGCGGAGTTTAATCAGGAGAGCCTCGGCTTCTTCCTGGGTTGAAAGGCTTTGTAGACAGTTGTCTACGTAGAAGCTGTTCTTTACGCTGTGTCGGACCTCTTCGTCCGCTGCTGGGTCCTCTGCTACATGTTTCTGTAGTGCAAATGTAGCACAGCAGGGGCTGCACGTCGTTCCGAAGGGGAGGACTTCCCATTGGTAGATGGCTGGGTGCTCATCTCCTGGCTTCTCTCTCCATAGGAACCGTAACAGGGGCTTGTCCTCCTCTACTAATCTCACCTGCAGGAACATTCCTTTAATGTCCCCGCTGATGGCCACCTTTTCCTGGCGGAAGCGGAGTAGAACGCCGAGTAGGGAGGGGCCGAGTGTGGGACCGGGCAGTAACTCTTTATTCAGATTTTGGGATCCGATCTGGTAGCTGCAGTTAAATACTATGTGGTCTTTACCGTTGTGATGGACCTTGTGGTGAGGCACGTACCACGATTCAGTGGTCTGGTCAGCCTCTTTAATGTCCATCTTTGTGACGTGTCCCGCTGTGATGAGCTTCTCAATCTCAGCGCGGTATACACTCTCTTGGGCGGGGTTCTTGGCTAAGCGCCACTCCGTGTTCAGCAGGTACCGTTCTGTGGCGTCTGTCTTGGCGTGGAAAGTAGGCATTCCTTCTCGCCGCAGGAGTGGCGTGGCGTATCTCAACACGCCGTTGACCGGGACTCTCTTGGTCCCTGTCTCGAGGAGGTGAATGGCGTAAATGTCATCTTTAGAGCGAATGTCTTTCTTTCCGTTCTTAAAGGGCATTTGTTCCAAGGTCCATAACCGCTCTACGTGTTGCAGGAGTGCGGTTTCTCCCTCTGTGACTCGGGAGGGGAGACATCTAGTGGCTGTACTTCGGTTGAGAGATTTGGCGAGCGGGCCTTGGAGAGTCCATCCCAAACGGGTCTCGACTGCTGCAGGACAGCCTCGGGGTCCGGTATGAACCCGGTCTATCGGGACAATGAGGTCTGCATGGTCGGAGCCTATCAACAGGGTCGGCATAGCATTGTCTATGAGCGGGATCGGTAACTTGCGCAGATGTGCATATTTCTCCATCAGCTTGGCGACGGAGTATGTGTACCGCGACAGTCCTATTTCTTGGCTGGTGAAAGCGTCTGTAATCTGGTACCGTCGCTCAGGCTGGCCGCTTGCTGCGATAGAGAATGAGACATTCTCGCCCTTTATCGTCTTCAAATCTCGTCTTATTGTCCGAATTGTCATTTGGGTTTCGCTTCCCCGCAGCCCTAGCTGGGCCGCAGCGGAGGCGAGCAGAAGGGTCTTCTCTGACCCGTCATCGAGGACGGCGTAAGTGTCCAGGACTTTATTCTGGTAGCTTAGTGTCACGCGCACTACTTTTAGGAGTACTCGGGCTCCACTGCTGCTGGCGGGATCGATGTACATGACGCTCGCTTTGCTGCTGGATGGTGCGGGTGAAGGGCGCCGTCTGTTACTGTCGTGAAGTATGTCCAGATGGGCTCCATCGCACTTGGTGCACCTTTTCTTTAAGCGGCATTCGGCTGCCATGTGTGAGCGCGCACAGCGAAAACAGCGCTTGTTGGACTTTATCCATTGACTTGCTTCCTCCGCGTTCAGCTTGGGGAAGGAGTCACATTGCGCTAGCCAGTGTTCTTTCTCACAGTAGGGGCACACTATCTTCCACTTCTCCGTTCTGGAGGGGGTACTGTGGCTCCTGCTGCTCGGTACTGACTCCGATTGGTGCATCACAGTCACCGATCTTCTTCCATCATTTAGTCGTCTGGTTCCTTCTCTGGAGCCAGGGGTGCTCCGTCCGAATGTATCTAGCCGTAGGCTGCTGACTTCTCTCGCCAGGAAGTCTGCTAGATCGAGGAGGTTCGGTTCGGGGCCATTCGGGTCTCGGTGGTCTCTCTGCCGCCTAAAACGCTCCTGTCGAGCGGGCGGCAGCTTCTCCAAGATCCTTTCCACATTTGAGTTGGCATAAAGTTCATGCCTCCCCTTCTCTCTCTGCGCTCCCAACATCCCTACCAGGGACTGCACTCTGATGGACAGGTCGTCCAGTGCTCGATTGTCTATTGCTGGGGGTAAGCGGTCGATGTGTCGGATCTCCTGGATCACGTAATCCCATATGCGCCCATACCTCTGGTCCAATGCTACCAGCGCTGCTGTGTATGGGGTGGTGGAAGTCGCGTAGGCGAGCGCTATATTATGTGCGCGGGGTACCTTTAAGTGCTTCAGTAGGATGGCGTATTTATGGCGTTCATCCAATACATCCACCAACATGGTCTCCAGACACATGCGGAGTTCTGTATACTGGGCCCGGTTCTCTTGGGTGAAGTCGGGTACCATAGGCGTGCCAATGTATGACGCTGACTGTGGATACATCGGCGAGCGTTGGGGGAGAGGCCTCCTAGGCGAGTCTCCTCCCGCTCCTTGGTATGGGCTGGTACCGGCAGTGTACCATGGCCCGCTTGTCCAGGTGCTGTTCCTCGGTGCGGGTCGTGCGTCGTGCTCACCCGTGTATAGAGTCGGGGGTCTGTAGCGCAGCTCCGCGGGAGTATAGCCTGGGCTGTACCGGACCTCCTGGTCCGGTAGAGTACTGTGCTGTCGTCGGGCGTGGTTCTCCTCCTCTTCCTCTTCGTCTTCAGTTAGGTCATCCAGTGCTTGTAGTCTCTGGTTTAGCCTCTCCACAGGATATGCTGCTCCTTCCCGGTTGCTAGGTCTCGCTTGGACCGGTGGGGGGAGGTGGTCTGTGGGGGGTATAGACCTCGTCTGTTGGTCAAGTTCAGGGTTGTTTACTCGGCTAGGGGATGCCGCCCTGGAGGTGTGTCTAGACGAGTTCCTGGAGCCTCTGGCGGAGGGAGAGGGTGTTGTCCGTCTGATCAGCTGTTCTATTAGTTGCGCTTGCTGTCTGTCGCGCTCTGCGTCCCGTAGAGCACCAGCAGCTGCTCGCTGGCTGTCTGCTCGGTCTCGGGCCACATTCTCTTCCCTCTGAATGCGTCTTATTTCTAGACGTATATGCTCTTCTTCGCTCCGCTGCTGGATCTGCAGTCGGTCGCGTTCAGCCGCGGCGTTCAGGCTGATGAGGAAGGCCTGCTGTAGGGTCCTCTCTGCCTCGCTGGGAGAAGGCGGTTGTATAGGGGAGCCTTCCCTCGGGGTACTCCTTGCGGAGCCTTGGAGCTCTATCTCCACGGTGCTCTCCCCGTCTTCTTCCGTGCCGAGTTCTCTCTCGGTAGCGTTGTATTCCTCCCGGGACTCATCGGGGACTACTTCTTCAGTACTGGCGGGGTGTGAAGTCATGTCTGGTTCCCACTGGTCCCCACCGTGAACTTGGTCAGTTACATTAGAACCCGTAGGGGCCTCTATGGTCGGGGTAGTCTGGGCGTTGGGGTTAGACATACTTTTACTTTCTAGTTTTACCGCGTTTACTGTTAGTAGAAGACTAGGTTGTTGACTGACAGCGTAAGCCTCTAAGTACTGAGGGAGCCGTCGTTCGCGCTGCGGGCGTTGGTTAGGAGGATCGTTTCGTGGAGTGTTCATCATAGGCCATTTCAATATTAATAACACTATATTAATATTACACTAATTACCATCCGGCTCGAAGGACCAATTTTAACTGAGGGGTACAATTCCCTGACTGTATTACTAGATATGATACTTACTACCACTACCTTTGTACTTAATATTCGGCCACCCAGTACTCGGCATAAATATATTATGATGAACACTGTCACGTAGATGAAACGGATCCAACACAAATGTACGAATTAGAAATAGGTCTTTATTTCTACACAGCGATGGTGTGTAGAGCAAGCACTTAATCAAATCAATCACATTTATGAATGGGAATTAGTATGCACTTTTATGGCAAATGAGTATTCGTTGGTATATCAATAGAGAACGTCCAATCTCTGGTGGCGCAGGCGGTAAATATACAACCTGGAATATTTAAGGAATAATAGCAATGATACTTTAATGATTATAGAACTGGATACACTAGGGGGGAATTCCGGTCGCTTGTAAGACAACTGGAGAAGGGGGGGGGGGGGTAGAGTCTGGCTGTATCCGTCTGGCCGAGGGTATCCTGGGAGAACCCACGGTTGTGCGGCTCGGTGCCTCAGCGATCCTCGATCCACAGATGAAAGCAGTTGGACTCTCTGTGGGCCGGCTTCCTTCGGTCCACGATGGAGAGACGTGAAGCGACCTCGTCGTGTAGAGCGTCTCCTCACCTGTCGTCCTCTCCGGGGGGGGGGGGGGTTTTCCAACACACGGCAGTGTTGGTCTTTATCCATAGAATAATCACTGTATACAAAGCATAATCCGTGCCTGGGAAGGCGGGCTGTCGTCGGTAGAATAATCCGGTATGCAGGTCCACTCGCTCGTCGGCTCTGGGGCTCCTCGGGTGCAGCCTCACATGGGGTCGGCCACCCTGGATAAGCAGCCAGTTCTCTGCCCGAAACGATGGGGTACTGACTACGATAGTATTCTCACCGCACGAAGCACTACATATGAATAGACTATTATTAGCTTAATAGACTACGTCCAACTCGACGATATAGTGCCAAATATGACTATTCAAATATTAATATACACGATGTCTCAATACCGATGGTAGGCCGAACTTGGCCTTACTCCCACACGTGGCGTCGCGGGGAGGCTTTACGTCTGTCACTCTATTGGAGGGTAAGAAACTGGACTAAAAAAGGAAGTCCTACTTTAGTAGCGCAGTATATATACGCACTATGAACAAATAGTACCGTTAGTGGTGCGGTAGCCAGATTCCTACGCGGAACTAGGACTTGTTCGTACATGTTGAGCGGTACGTTTGAACTGGGTCTGGGGGGTATGGCAGCCTGGCACCAAGGTCTCGACCAATAGTAGAATGGAGACTATTATGGGATGTTCAGTAGGCTAGAATGGATATTCAATGCATATTGTACAAGGAATATACAAGGGATATCAGGGAATATTAGAGAATATACAAATACAATTAAATATATATATATAAATAAATATATATATTCGGTTTAATCTGGCCCTTCACAACAAGTAGACTACAGTGGAATACAGTAGACTACAGTAGACTACAGTAGACTACAGCAGACTACAATTGGTAACAGTGGGTAACAGTAGACTACAGTGGAATACAGTAGACTACAATGGGTAACAGTAGACTACAGTGGAATACAGTAGACTACAATGGGTAACAGTAGACTACAGTTGAATAGAGTAGACTACAGTAGACTACAGCAGACTACAATGGGTAACCGTGGGTAACAGTAGACTACAGTGGAATACAGTAGACTACAATGGGTAACAGTAGACTACAGTAGACTACAGTGGAATACAGTAGACTACAGTAGACTACAATGGGTAACCATGGGTTACAGTAGTGAGCTACAGTCAGTGGCAGTGGCTCCCTCCTGGGGAGCAGCTTCACTGGGAACCAGCGGGTCTAAACGGCCCCATCCCGTCCCTACATCCTCCTCTTCCTTTGCCTCTCTCTATCTATCTGCACTCCCACTGCTCACAGAAGCTCCTCTCTGCAGTGTGTGTGTGTGTGTGTGTGTGCTGCGGAGAGAGAGGGAGAGAGAGAGAGAGAGAGAGAGAGAGAGAGAGAGAGAGAGAGAGAGAGAGAGAGAGAGAGAGAGAGAGAGAGAGAGAGAGAGTTGGGGAAAGAGAGTGTGCGTGTGCTTCATAAGTAGTTCAAATATTGTTTGTGTATTTAGCGTGCATGTGCCTATTGCATGTGCCATGTGTGTTTGTGTGTGTGTGTGTGTGCATGGTGCGTGCCTTTGTGTGTGTGTTACAAAGCAAATGGGGTGGATGACTGATCAACAATAGTCGCTGTACATTTAGGTGCAGCTGCACAAAGCATAACACCATGGCCTCCACACACACACACACACACACACACACACATACACACACACACCTACACACACACACACACACACAGAGAAAGAGATGTGACGTTCTCTGCACTACAGCCCACTTCAGGGGGGACTAACATACACAGCTCAGTCAAACGTCAGCTCAGCCTCAAACTCAGCACTTCTGCTCCACTAACTATAACAGGGAAAGCAATTTGAGTGATTTTCATATTTACAAGTTATGTTAAGCTTTTTATTAATCTTTATCTGTAGTACCCTAGGACAGTGTCATGCACATTATTCTTCATCTATTGGTTCTAGAATTCCATTTGAGCTCTAATATACAGTGCAATCATATCCGAGACGCCATCTTGTCACACAAGTGCCATTATATTATATTAAAAACAAGGACACCACGAGTCCCTTATTAAACATTAGAGCTGCTGCACGACTGAGTCGCAGGGGAGGAGAAAGGAAAGGAGAGCTGGTGGTCTGCTTCATTCAGTTATGACTGAGTCACGGGCACCAAAACCTACCAGGATGCAGGAAAGGAAGTCTTTGTAACAAACATGTTCCTAGTGGGAGACCTCCAGACCACCTGACCACCCAGACCTCCAGACCACCCAGACCTCCAGACCACCCAGACCTCCAGACCACCCAGACCTCCAGACCACCAGACCACCAGACCACCCAGACCACCCAGACCTCCAGACCACCCAGACCACCCAGACCTCCAGACCACCCAGACCTCCAGACCACCCAGACCTCCAGACCACCAGACCACCAGACCACCCAGACCACCCAGACCTCCAGACCACCCAGACATCCAGACCACCCAGACCTCCAGACCACCCAGACCTCCAGACCACCAGACCACCCAGACCTCCAGACCACCCAGACCTCCAGACCACCCAGACCTCCAGACCACCAGACCTCCAGACCACCCAGACCACCCAGACCTCCAGACCACCCAGACATCCAGACCACCCAGACCTCCAGACCTCCAGACCTCCAGACCACCCAGACCTCCAGACCACCAGACCACCCAGACCTCCAGACCCCCAGACCACCCAGACCTCCAGACCACCCAGACCACCCAGACCTCCAGACCACCAGACCACCCAGACCTCCAGACCCCCAGACCACCCAGACCTCCAGACCACCCAGACCTCCAGACCACCCAGACCTCCAGACCTCCAGACCTCCAGACCACCCAGACCTCCAGACCTCCAGACCACCCAGACCACCCAAACCTCCACACCCCCAGACCTCCAGACCCCCAGACCACCCAGACCCCCAGACCACCAGACCCCCCAGACCACCCAGACCTCCAGACCCCCAGACCACCCAGACCACCCAGACCTCCAGACCCACCCAGACCCCCAGACCACCCAGACCTCCAGACCACCCAGACCACCCAAACCTCCATACCTCCAGACCCCCAGACCACCCAGACCTCCAGACCACCCAAACCTCCAGACCCCCAGACCACCCAGACCACCCAAACCTCCAGACCCCCAGACCACCCAGACCACCCAGACCACCCAAACCTCCAGACCCCCAGACCTCCAGACCACCCAGACCACCCAGACCACCCAGACCACCCAGACCTCCAGACCCCCAGACCACCCAGACCACCCAGACCACCCAGACCTCCAGACCACCCAGACCACCCAGACCACCCAGACCACCCAGACCTCCAGACCACCCAGACCACCCAAACCTCCAGACCCCCAGACCACCCAGACCTCCAGACCCCCAGACCACCCAAACCT
>NC_140166.1:216154527-216155820 GCF_963971535.1 Notolepis coatsorum
GTTGCGAAGGCGATTCATCTGGAGCTAATACGCTTTTTATGAAGCTCTGACTGCGGCCTCAGATTGCGGCCGACGAGAAGATGGGAGAGTCTCTCTCTGCGAGCTCTATGGATCCTCCTAACCAGGTGGAGATCATATAGATGGAGCTCTCTCTCCAAACTAGTAGCTCGACAACAAGCAGGCAGTCGATCAATCTCTCTCTCTCTCTCTCTCTCTCCTCTCTCTCTCTCTCTTCTCTCTCTCTCTCTCTCATCCCTCTCTCTCTCTCTCTCTCTCTGCTATCTCTCTCCCTCTCTCTCTCTCTCATTCTCTCTCATCTCTCTCTCTCTCTCTCTCTCACTCTCCTCTCTCTCTCTCTTCTCTAATATTCTCTCCCCTCTCTCTCCTCTCTCCCTCTCTCTCTCCTCTCTCTCTCTCTCTCTCTCTCTCTCTCTCTCTCTCATCTCTCTCTCTCTCTCTCTCTCTCTCTCTCTCTCCTCTCTCTCTCTCTCTCCCCTCTCTCTCTCTCTGATTAACACATTGTATGTAATCTGGTGGCACCTTACAATAAATACCATGACAGCGTGCACGCCACCCTCGGTGGGGGAGAGATGGATAGATCGGTCGTCGCTAAGGCTTGGACCCCAAGATTATTATGATTCCTGTTTATAATAAACTATTTAATAAAGCCTGTTTAATCTCATTCTCAGAGTCTAGTATTAGCATCAGTGGTGAAAGATATGATATGATTTTCATTACGATGGCAAAGTGGTCACATTTCATAGGTTGACAGTTGTGTGCCCCGTGAGGCTCAAGGCCAACATTATTTTAGAGATAAAAACTAAACTACGTACTACAGACAGAACGTACACAGAGACAGCCGTTGCCTAGGTAACGAGACGGGTAGATAACAAATTACAGAAAGGCAGTGGTAGATCGCTTATTACAGTGCAGTTGTTTCTCGCTACTGGAACAGACACACAGAGGGGGGTGGGGGGGGGAGCAAACCACGAGGAGAGCACAGACCGCACAACCAAAAGAGATAGAACTTATTAACCTCTTAAGCCTCTTAAGGAGATGGAGGCTGATGATGATCGACGACCAGGCTGGAACGACCCAAAATCTTACAGTAGTCTGAAGGCAAACTACTTAAAACCTGTTTAATCTCATTCTCAGAGTATTAGCATCAGCAGTCTGAAGGCAAACAATCTCAAATCTGTGCAGTGGAAGCATTTCCATTTCATGACATTTTAAAACCCAGCTGGGTCGTGTCTTGGACGTACAGAGACAAACTCGAGACAACAAACCACCTAG
>NC_140166.1:216156020-216180983 GCF_963971535.1 Notolepis coatsorum
TAGAGCGCGTCACGATTGGTAAGATGACAGACGTCCTTTTATGGTGATGGTGCGGACACGGCTTCTGCGGTGAGTTTCGTGCCCATATGATTGATCGGTTAGGATGAACTCACGCAGCCCCAGTTCCTGCTCTGCTGTGCCCAGCACTCAGTCAGAGACAGAGAGAGAGAGAGGAGAGGAGAGAGAGAGAGAGAGATGAGAGAGAGAGAGAGAGAGAGAGAGAGAGAGAGAGAGGAGAGAGAGCGAGAGAGAGGAGAGAGAGAGAGAGGAGAGGAGAGAGAGAGAGAGGGAGAGAGAGACAGAGAGGAGAGAGAGGAGAGAGAGAGCAGAGAGGAGAGAGAGGAGGAGAGATACAGAGAGAGAGAGAGGAGAGAGAGGAGCAGAGAGAGAGAGAGGAGAGAGAGAGAGACAGAGAGAGAGAGACAGAGAGGACAGAGACAGAGAGAGAGACAGAGAGAGAGAGAGACAGAGAGAGAGAGAGAGAGAGAGAGGAGAGAGAGAGACAGAGAGAGAGAGAGACAGAGAGGACAGAGAGAGAGAGAGAGACAGAGAGAGAGAGAGGGAGAAGAGAGAGAGAAGAGACATAGAGGAGAGAGAGAGAGAGAGAGAGAGAGAGAGACAGAGAGGAGAGAGAGAAGAGAGAGAGAGAGAAGAGAGAGAGAAGAGAGACAGAGAGGAGAGAGAGAGACAGAGAGGAGACAGAGAAAGAGAGAGAGAGACAGAGAGAGAGACAGAGAGGAGAAGAGAGAGACAGAGAGAAGACAGAGAGAGAGAGAGAGGACAGATAGGAGAGAGAGAGAGACAGAGAGGACAGAGATGAGAGAGAGAGAGGAGAGAGAGAGAGGGACAGAGATGAGAGAGAGAGAGGAGAGAGAGGGACAGAGATGAGAGAGAGGAGAGACATAGAGGAGAGAGAGAGAGAGGAGAGACATAGAGGAGAGACAGAGAGACAGAGAGATAGAGAGACAGAGATGAGAGAGAGATAGGAGAGACATAGAGGAGAGACAGAGGGCAGAGAGAGACAGATAGGACAGACAGAGAGGAGAGACAGATAGACAGAGAGAATAGACAGAGGAGAGAAGAGAGACAGAGAAGAGAGACAGAGAGGCAGAGAGGGACAGAAGAGAGAGACAGAGAGAGAGAGACAGAGACAGAGAGGACAGAGATGAGAGAGACAGAGACAGAGAGGACAGAGAGAAGAGACAGAGAGAGAGAGACAGAGAGGAGAGAGAGAGACAGAGAGGAGAGAGAGACAGAGAGAGAGAAACAGAGGAGGAGAGAGAGACAGAGAGAGGACAGAGATGAGAGAGAGAGGGGAGAGAGAGGGACAGAGAGGAGAGAGAGAGAGAGACAGAGAGGACAGAGATGAGAGAGAGAGAGGAGAGAGAGAGAGGGACAGAGAGGAGAGAGAGAGAGAGACAGAGATGACAGAGATGAGAGAGAGAGGAGAGAGAGAGGGACAGAGATGAGAGAGAGAGGAGAGACATAGAGGAGAGACAGAGAGACAGAGATGAGAGAGAGAGGAGAGACATAGAGGAGAGACAGAGGGCAGAGAGATAGAGAGACAGAGATGAGAGAGAGAGAGACAGATAGGACAGAGATGAGAGAGAGAGAGGAGAGAGAGAGGGACAGAGAGGAGAGAGAGAGAGACAGAGAGGACAGAGATGAGAGAGAGAGAGAGAGAGGAGAGAGAGAGGGACAGAGATGAGAGAGATAGGAGAGACATAGAGGAGAGACAGAGAGACAGAGATGAGAGAGAGAGGAGAGACATAGAGGAGAGACAGAGAGGAGAGACAGATAGACAGAGAGAATAGACAGAGGAGAGAAAGAGAGACAGAGAAGAGAGACAGAGAGACAGAGAGGAGAGACAGAGAGGAGAGACAGAGAGACAGAGAGGAGAGACAGAGAGACAGAGAGGAGAGACAGAGAGGAGAGACAGAGAGACAGAGAGGAGAGACAGAGAGACAGAGAGGAGAGACAGAGAGACAGAGAGGAGAGACAGAGAGACATAGAGGAGAGACAGAGATGACAGGTAGAGATACTGACGTGCAGCGAGAGCAAGGCGCCTGAATATTAATTCATTCATATACATTTTTTATTTGATCACATCATTACAGTTTGATCAACATTTAAAATGTTGCCAAGTTCGATTGATAGTGAATTAATATGATTCACTGAGCTATTCATGTCAGTGATGATCCACTGAGATAATGAATTCCTATCTGTGACGATCCACTGAGATAATGAATCCCTAACAGTGATAATGATCCTGGGTTTCTCTGAAAATGTTTAGGCATACAGTCTACCCCATCGGAGCTCTCTCTGTCTCTCTCTCTCTTTATTTATTTTAATTAATTTCCATCACTGTCCATTGGAACACAGTAGATTCAATATGAACGTACACCTTTTGAACACAAGAGGGGGATACTACTGTCATGGTTCCTGCCGGGAAGTGCTCTCTCCCTCTCTCTCTCTCTCTCTCTCTCTCTCTCTCTCTCTTTTCCCTTCTCCCGCTCTCTTTATTGATTAAGTAGGTTCAGGTGTGGTGTTCAGCGTGGCAGCTGATCTGACGTCTGTGGGCCCATTGCGTCGGGGATATAACCCCGCCCCAGATGTTGAGAGGCTGCCAGATGGTAACCTCTTGTTACCAGTTAGTCGTGTTACTTGGCTCGTGTTCCCTATTCTGATACTTCTAGTTGTTCGCCTGGACCTCATGTTCTTTGACCGTGCTTAACTCTATGCTTGCATCCTCTCTCCCCAGCCTGCTTGGTGAAGTTCTGGAGACACTGGCTGGCTCACAAGGACCTGCTCTGGACCCCCACCTATCTGACGATTCTCTGTGCTATATACTCCGTCTTGATCCCTGCCTGGCTGACTATCCCGTACCCGCTCTGACCCCACCTGTCTGACTATCCCATACCCGCTCTGACCCTGGGGAATCAGCTCTCTGGCGCCTGTCTATAACATGGAAATGTCATAGTGAACCTATTTTCACTGCTATACCTATGCATTAACCTCTTAAAGATCGACTGACCCGAATACAGGCCGCCACGCACTCTTGCGCACGTCGGGCCCTCGTCTGTCGGTTCCAGGCTGCGTTTTTGCCGATCAACTAATTTGCTGCCTTTCGATCGTCACCCCACTCAACCTATCGCGTGTTTCAGGTCTCGAGTTACAAGACGAAACATCCGTGGGAGCACCATCTGACAAGCCGTTCGGACGAGTGACCACGTCCGGTTGTGAATGGTCCTGAACTGACCAGTCACCGCTCATGGCGAAAATGTATTGACTGATTGATTGACCACCGTTGTAGCCAAGGAGCATCTCCTCCGAAAGCGATCCTAGACGGGCGCTGAGAGTGGCGGAAGGTGACACAAGAAGACGAAGAAGTCCATTGTTTTGACGAGGGCCTCTGAATGAATGGGAGCGGACGCCCATTTTGGATAATCATGCAGAATCTTTACTGGTACACACATTACAAAAACCTTTGTAAAACATACATTTTCCGTGGGATTTTTATAAACTTTGGACCTGTAGTACATAAGACTTCAGGATATGGAACCGCTATGTTAGCATGCTAATGCTAATAACCACATGGAGAGCGGTCAGTGTTTTTGTATGTTTGTCTGCGTGCCCAGCATGCCACCTGGTGGAGATTTGCTCATAAAGCGCATCTTTCTAGTTCCTACTGTAGTCTCACAAGCCAGAAAAGAAAATATTTGCGAGTGCTCCATTTTCCTCCATGATGGAAGAAACAATGGTTGCTACTGTATGTGTAAAACAACGGTTGCTATGTGTTGATAATATGAGAAAAATATCAAGAAGAATGTATAATGGGGGCTGGGTGGCGCAGCAGACATTACGCTCGTCACCAACGCAAGAGACACTGGGTTCGACTCCGGCTGTCGGCGTTGCCTCCGGCTTGGGCTAGTCGTCATACTAACTCAATTGGCAAGAGTTAGCGGGTGGAAATTGATGGGTGGTAATCTGGATGTTGTGGACAGCGACTCCTACAGGTCAGTTGGGGACGCCTGCACAGCAGAGGCAGGAAATGGCGGGGGTAGTGTGAGCCTCCCACACGTTACACCTCGCCAATGAGAGTCCGCGCTGGCAGGTGAAAAGATGTGACAGGCTGCCTCCTTGTGTACCGGAGGGGACATGTGATGCAAGGCTTCTATCCTCCCTACAACCGACCAGTGGGGGGCATATGCGAGCAACGTTCAAGACAGGGGAGGGAAGAATTGGCACAATGGAATTGGGATGGGAGAAAATAGAAAAAGAGAGGAGAAAAAGTGGATAAAAAAATTTAAAAGAAGAATGTATAATAATTTGGCGTCGGCAACAAATGACAGTGGAATAGTAATATCATGCTTTTCCAATGTTTACCTACTGTAGTGTACCACTGCACAGAAATGAAGCATTTTCTTGGTTAATTGGTTACAGGCAGCCATATTGAAGGAAAGAGAACTAGACCAACATTCCCTGTAAGGCCTATATTGCCTCAGGTTGCTAATTACAACAGAATTAGACAGATACCACAGTAACAGACAGAATCCGCTTCAAGGATATAAAAAGCAACAGCACACACAGACATACACAAAACAATACACCCACACACACACCCACGCACAAACGCCACTGCTATTTACAGTATGTAGTACATGTTATAAATAGTATGTACAGTACTATTACTGTACCCTGCGCCCGCACACTGCCTTATGTAACCACATGCACATAGCCGTACGTGCACACCAAGGTTATTACAGAGCACAGAAACTAACAGGAGAATAACACAAACCCTAAAATGACCATTTTAGACATAAATGTATAAACTATTGACTATCTTTAGTTTTAGTGTTTGTCAATTTGATCAAACCTGTCAAACACTGCAAGTGTGAGGAGGCGTTGGTCACTATATCGAGACTGGGATGTCTACACGATCATCATGCATAAACAGATAGCGTTAGAGAGACAGGGAGACAGACATAAGGTTTGACAGGGTTCTTCAGAACATCGTCTCCACCCCAGTGGCTGGCTGCCCATTACAGCAGAGATCAAAATACATCCTGTCAACTGTTTGGTTGTCTTCCCCACCACAGCCTGCAAGCCACCAACAACAAGTATCTGGACAGAGGGCCAAGCCACTAACAACAAGTATCTGGACAGAGGGATAGAGGGCTACAGTCGACTAATACCGGCACCATTAGTTTACAGTAAAGGCCTCCGTAACCTGCGGCCAATCACACACCCACAAGCAGACACATACATATATCGCAATACACACACACACACACACACACACACACACACACACACACACACACACACACACACACACACACACACACACACACACACACACACACACACACACACACACACACACATGCACACACACACACACACGCACACATGCACACGCGCATACACGCACACTCACTCAAAAAACGGCCAATTCAACCTCCCTAAGAAACTCTGCCACTCTGAGTATAAACACTCACCCAACCACACAGACACTCCTACTACACACCTAGTATGGCGATGACCTCGTCGTCCTGGATGACCTCCAGGGACCCCGACACCACAAAGCACAGCGTGTCCACGCTCTCCCCGGCGTGGAAGATCAGGTCCCCAGGGGCGCAGTGGGTCGTCTGGAACTCCACCGCCAGGGACCGCAGGCAGCCATCGCTGGCCAGCCGGAAGGCCGGGTGCTCGTTGAACACCTGGTTTAGGAGCAATATGGGCTAGGTTAGCTTGTATGTTTATGTTCATGTATGATATGGGCTAGGTTAGCTTGTATGTTCATGTATGATATGGGCTAGGTTAGCTTGTATGTTTATGTTCATGTATGATATGGGCTAGGTTAGCTTGTATGTTCATGTATGATATGGGCTAGGTTAGCTTGTATGTTTATATTCATGTATGATATGGGTTAGGTTAGCTTGTATGTTCATGTATGCTATGGGCTAGGTTAGCTTGTATGTTTATATTCATGTATGATATGGGCTAGGTTAGCTTGTATGTTCATGTATGATATGGGCTAGGTTAGCTTCTATGTTCATGTATGATATGGGCTAGGTTAGCTTGTATGTTCATGTATGATATGGGCTAGGTTAGCTTGTATGTTTATATTCATGTATGATATGGGCTAGGTTAGCTTGTATGTTCATGTATGATATGGGCTAGGTTAGCTTCTATGTTCATGTATGATATGGGCTAGGTTAGCTTGTATGTTCATGTATGATATGGGCTAGGTTAGCTTGTATGTTTATATTCATGTATGATATGGGCTAGGTTGTATGTGCATGTATGATATGGGCTAGGTTAGCTTGTATGTTTATATTCATGTATGATATGAGCTAGGTTGTATGTTCATGTATGACATGGGCTAGGTTAGCTTGTATGTTTATATTCATAAATTATTCATATTCATATATTAATAATGTAGTGTTTAGTATCTTGACGTCCCTATGTTAGAGGACCATAGTGGAAATAAGACTTTTTAGTGTTTTAATCCACGGATGTTATGTGTTTCACTCTGCTCTTCTCTGCACTTGAACTCTTTACCATATTGCAGCCTCTCAATAACACGTAACCCAATTTAACCAGCGCATGCTGTTATCCAGAGTGACTCACAAAAGGGGCACCAGTAGAATAAGCTTGAATTGATTTATCCCCCACATAACGAGAAGCCAGAAATAAGCCGCGCCAGGACCCCGTCGACAGTGCCAAGCACGCCGAGCGGTACGGACCGCGGTAACCGGTGATACATTTACTGTCACAGGACAATAACAGATATCCGCAGGTATCGATGTGTATCTGGTGCAGGTGCTCATAAGTGTGTGCAGTTGTTATGATAAATCCAGTGTTGCAGTTTTTGCCAACTCTGCAAATGAAGACGTGATCAAGTGAATTGACGTGCACACACACACACATACGCACACACATACGCACACACATACACACACAAATAAACATACACACACAAATACACGCACACACAAATACACGCACACACAAACACACGCACACACATACGCACACCAGCGGCGAGCGGTCATAATAAGCTATAAATGCGGCGCATGCCCAAGGCATTTGAAAACTACGAGAGAATGTACATATTCAAATTAGATTTTATTATAAGTAACGTGATCATTATTTACATTTAAACATGTCATTTAAATGTTTGTTTCGCAATGTCTTCGATTATTTTATTTTCAAACGGCAATGGCGGTCTGGTTTTCCGACTAGCATTACCGCAACCTCCCACATCCAAAGGATAGGTTGACGAGCTCAATATAATTACCACGATTGTCCGATCCTTCCGCCTCTAATGAGTGACCCCGGAATGCCTGCTCCTGGGTTCCGAGCAGGGGTGTAAAAAGTACCCAGAAATTATACTTAAGTGAAAGTATGGGTACCGTCTCAAAATCGTACTCAAGTAAAAGTCAAGAGTATCTGGCTAAAAACACACTTGAGTAAAAGTAAAAAAGTTTCTACTTTTAAATGTAGGCCTACTTAACACTAGCACAGCCGACAAGGGGTCACATGACCCCTAGGCATTTTCAATAAATGTATCCTCGTCACTCGGTCGAGCTCCAGCTCTGTCACTCAATGACTTTTCCTAAAAGTACCCGTTTTATCTGGCACGGTTTCGAAATTTCAAAATTACTTCAGGAAAATGTAATTAGAACGTTATTCCACATAATGGGCCGTTGGAACAGACGAAAGTCACAGCACTTTGTGAGCATCTAGCGCAGGGGTGGCCAACACATGTGGCTCTTTGCCCGTCAATATGTGGCTCTTCCATCAACATTTTTTTTTTAATATTATAATATTTCTTTTTTTTTTATATTAAAAAAATATTCAGAGGTAATTATATAGTTTACACTGTTTATTTTTCTCATATTTCTCATATAAGCTGTCGGGTCATCTGACCCGTTCCCGGCGGGAATCAGTGACATTTTCTCCATGGCTGTGCTAGTGTTAAGTACTAAAAAGTAAAAGTAAAAACTTTTTTCTGACTGTCTATTCTTCTGATAGCAGGTGTTTAATCAAAGATCTCCGCTTTCTAGTCTTGCACAAGGACCAATCAGCATGGGTATGGACGGGTTCATTTTCCATTGATGGGGATTTGATTGGCTGTTTTTAAATAAAGTGCGGCCGCAGGATTAATAACATTAACGTTAGTTCGGCCAGAGAAATAAATATACAAATTAAAATGGTTGGACCTGCGAGATTTGTACTTTGTAGGTCTGCATTTTAAATGTAAGGAGTAAAAAGTAATGTAATTGAGTAAAAGTACAAGTATACAAACCTAATAATACTCGAGTAAAGTACAAATCCCCAAAAACAGTACTTAAGTATTGTAACAAAGTACAATTACTCAAGTACTTTACACCCCTGGTTCCGAGGTACACAACGATGTCTACGAGTCTCTTTAACACGTCCCTGTTTTTTTCTACGCGCTCGTTATGTTGCTCTGTGGCTATTCGCACGCCTGTGTGTGTGTGTGTGTGTGTGTGTGTGTGTGTGTGCGTGCGTGCGTGCGTGCGTGCGTGTGTGTGTGTGTGTGTGTGTGTGTGTGTGTGTGTGTGTGTGTGTGTGTGTATGTGTGTGTGAGAGTGAGGGGTGCGATCATGTCATTTGCAGTGGTGGGAGGGGGTTGTAGCAGGCGGGTGGTCTTTCGTTCGGGGGGGTGACGACGATGAGGTAGCATGCCCAGCTCCAAAGGGCACTGCTCGCCACTGACGTACACACATACACACACACATGCGCACACACATACGCACGCACGCACACACACACAAATACAAGCACACACAGACACACACACACACGCACACACACACACAGAAACACACAGGAACACACACACACACACACACACACACACACAAATGCATAAACCATAGCGAACCAACGAACCGACAGAGCAAAGTGGTTATGGAGGAGCACCTACTGTAATAACAGTACATACCTTCCTGTTCAGATGGACACAGATGTCAGCCCGCATGTCCTTCGGACAGATGGACAATACCTGGAGAAGAGACAAGACACAGAGAAATAAGTGATTATCAGCCCTACAGTAGGTTTTTCCTCAGGACAGATGGACAATACCTGGGGAAGAGACAAGACACAGAGAAATACGTGATTATCAGCCCTACAGTAGGTTTTTCCTCAGGACAGATGGACAATACCTGGAGAAGAGATGAGACACAGAGAAATACGTGATTATCAGCCCTACAGTAGGTTTGTGGAGGATCCTAGTGGTCCAGTGGTGCAGATTATACCCATATCTAGCATCTATCCTGTGTTTAGTACTGCAGAACTTCCTAAACCAAGGGCTACTTTTCAAGCGCAGGACCTGAACTAAGTGACCTGGTGACATTAAAACATCCCCTTTGTTAAATTTACTTTCCTTTTTAATTTTTTTTTACTATCTGGAAATGATGCTACCAAAATGGAGAGTATTACTTACATTATATATTATTATTACTGCTTTTTATTAAAAAAAAATCTTATTTCTTTTAATTTTACTTCATTTCTTTTTGCGTAGTTTTTTCTGTATTTATGTTTAATTATAATTTTTTTTAATTTATGTGGATTATATGTATGTTTGTTGTCGCCCCCTTGGGTGGGATGGGGTGGGGTTAGAGGATAGGAACGGGGAAGGAAATGGGAGATGTATCATTTGAAATGATAACTGAAATGTATACATTTGCATAAATTCTTCCAATAAAAAAAAGATAAACCATAAAGAAATACATCCTCTTAGTGGACCTGATACCATCCCACAACTCATTCTGGGCCCAATGCCTTCTGAGGACAGTATTTGATGTGATTGGTTCAATCAGACAGCTAATAGAGGGACAGAGGGCCAAGCCACTAACAACAAGTATCTGAACAGAGGGCCAAGCCACTAACAACAAGTATCTGAACAGAGGGCCAAGCCACTAACAACAAGTATCTGATAGAGGGACAGAGGGCCAAGCCACTAACAACAAGTATCTGATAGAGGGACAGAGGGCCAAGCCACTAACTACAAGTATCTGATAGAGGGACAGAGGGCCAAGCCACTAACTACAAGTATCTGATAGAGGGACAGAGGGTCAAGCCACTAACAACAAGTATCTGATAGAGGGACAGAGGGTCAAGCCACTAACAACAAGTATCTGATAGAGGGACGGAGGGCCAAGCCACTAACAACAAGTATCTGATAGAGGGACAGAGGGCCAAGCCACTAACAACAAGTATCTGATAGAGGGACAGAGGGCCAAGCCACTAACAACAAGTATCTGATAGAGGGACAGAGGGCCAAGCCACTAACAACAAGTATCTGATAGAGGGACAGAGGGCCAAGCCACTAAGTATCTGATAGAGGGACAGAGGGCCAAGCCACTAACAACAAGTATCTGATAGAGGGACAGAGGGCCAAGCCACTAAGTATCTGATAGAGGGACAGAGGGCCAAGCCACTAACAACAAGTATCTGATAGAGGGACAGAGGGCCAAGCCACTAAGTATCTGATAGAGGGACAGAGGGCCAAGCCACTAACTACAAGTATCTGATAGAGGGACAGAGGGCCAAGCCACTAACAACAAGTATCTGATAGAGGGACAGAGGGCCAAGCCACTAACAACAAGTATCTGATAGAGGCCAGAGGGCCAAGCCACTAACTACAAGTATCTGATAGAGGGACAGAGGGCCAAGCCACTAACTACAAGTATCTGATAGAGGGACAGAGGGCCAAGCCACTAACTACAAGTATCTGATAGAGGGACAGAGGACCAAGCCACTAACAACAAGTATCTGACAGAGGGCCAAGCCACTAACAACAAGTATCTAATAGAGAGCCGGGGGCCAAGCCACTAACTACAAGTATCTGATAGAGGGACAGAGGGCCCTGCAGGAGGGGACTCTGGCTAATGTGAAAATGTGCATTGATTAGCAGCGCCTTGTGGCTTGTTCACATGCTCTTGTTTACAAGTCAGCAGTAAGTAAGCACATCAGGGTCAGTGGTATTGTTCAGTGCCGAACACGAGTGCATAGTAGTAGACATAATTAGCATAGTAGGTAGTAGTATAGTCATAGTAGCATACTAGCATAGTATATAGTACATAGTAGGTACTAGGTAGTTGTATAGGCATAGTAGCATAGTATGTACATAGTAGGTAGTAGTTTAAGTTTAAGTTTATTTGGATCCCCATTAGTAGTATATAGGGATGGGTACCGAATTCGGTACTTTTGAGGTACCGAACCGAAACACGTCGGTACTACCGAGTATCGATTCAAGTGAGATAAAAAAAAAAAAAAAAAAAAAAAAAAAAAATCTTTTTACCTTTTTTCCTTTCATGTCAACGTTCACACGCACAATATATGCTTACCTAGGATTTGACTTGATTCAACAACAAAGCAGTCAGAGCAATGGCAAGCCGAAAACGGTCGAAATTGTAGTTATTTGAAGTTTGGATTTTTTTTTCATGACTGAGGTAGGTAAATTAAATTTCTTGAGACTAAAGTAACGAAAAAAGGTACCGTTGGGTACCGGTATCGATTCACAGGTACCGGTACCCAGTGGTGCAGTGCTGGTATAACTCGGTATAACGGCGTTATACCTCGGTCACTGAGGCTGAAGTACGCGCAATCGCTTTTTACATGGCATTATCCAACCGGACTCCCGGAGAAGCATGCAGCTGCAGAGCCGCAGAGCCAGCGGCGCTCTCTGGGCCGCGCGCTGACGGCCGCGCTGTGAGGCAATAGTATCCAGCTGCAGGACGAGAGCAGCCAAAAAAAACTGTGCATGCGCGCGCACGCGCACGCGCGTGGAGCGTTTGACCTACTGTCAATTTGCCACTGCACCACTGCCGGTACCGTATCGGTTCAAATGTGAAAGGTACCCATCCCTAGTAGTATATGCATAGTAGCATAGTACATAATAGTACCTAGTACATAATAGTAAAAGACAGTAAGAAGGTTCTTCAAGATTTTATGTTGATCTGAATTGATCAGATATGCACTGAATAACTAGCTAATTAGCATGTTTTATTTTCTTTATATTGAATCTACTTTCCTCTGCACTGAGGGATCCTTGCTGTTTTAAAGTACATTGTACACATCCTGACGTGAAAAGGACTTGGTTAGTCTACCTTTGGAAAGTCTCTGGGTACTTTTGTCTTTTCTTACGGTCCCGCATCCTTTTAGTGGGAAAACACCTATAGATCATTATTGTATTTGGCCTGTAATCAAAACTGCCGGCAGAACGCTTACATTGTTTGCAAAGTTTGTTTTGTTGGTGCTGTTTTTTGAAAAGGTATAACACTTTTTTTTATTTTATTCTATTTATTTTTGGGCTTTCTGTATTTTTCACCCATCCCACCCAATTTAGTCGTTATGCCAATTCCCTTCCTAGTCGTTGCGCGCATTGCCCCACTGTTGGCCTGGGGAGGGTGTAGAACTACCACATGCCTCCTCCGATACATGTGGAGTCGCCAGCCGCTTCTTTTCACCTGACAGCGAGGTGTTTCACTGGTTTCAGGTGTATGTTTAATCCTTCTTCAGGCCTGCCCCTCTGGTCTTCCTCTATTTCCCTACCTGGACATTTAAAGGTGTGTACATTTTGTTTACATAGAGTGATCATTAAGGTGCTATATATAATAGTTTTTACGTCGAATAATCATTTATAAAAAAAAAAAAAAAACTTTTAGAACGGTGCAGTATTGCTTGCAGTGCAGTGCAGTGTGTGTGTGTGTGTGTGTGTGTGTGTGTGTGTGTGTGTGTGTGTGTGTGTGCGCGTATGTGTGTGCGTATGTGTTTGCGAATGTGTACAGTATGTGTGTGCGTATGTGTGTGTGTATGTGTATGCGTGTGCGTATGCGTGTGCGTATTTGTGTGTGTATGTGTGTGCGTATGTGTGTGTGTGTGTGTGCACGTCAATTCATGTCTTCATTTTCAGAGTTGGCAAAAACTGCAACGCTGGATTTATCATAACAACTGCACACACTTATGAGCACCTGCACCAGATACACATCGATACCTGCAGATATCTGTAACACAACACAAAGATTCACTATCCCCGATGTCCCCGGGACTAAATGAACGTGTACGAAACTGGTTGGAGTGTTTGGATGTGTGTGAGACAATGTGTTTCTTGGTGAAGTGCCCCCTTGAGTCTCCCAGGCTATCTTTATGCACCTGGCCCCTCTTCTGATTGGCTGTCTGATTGAAACGATCACACCAAAGGCTGCCCTCAGAATGCGATAAACATTTCAAACTGTCCTCCCAGTTCTGGCATCCTTGTTTGTTAAATCAAATGGTGGAATGCAAGGCCCAATTAAGTGGATGCGTAGGAGGATAGATGCTGGACAGATGGATTCCTGGTTATACGAAGAAAGAGAGAGAAGTAGCGGGGAGACAAAGAGAAGGAGAGAGAGAGGAAAGAGGGAGAGGGGGTAGGGAGAGAGATAGAGAAGGGGGGAGAGAGAGAGTGAGAGGTATGAAGAGAGAGAGAGAGAGAGAGAGAGAGAGAGAGAGTACTGTGATATGTGATGCAGGCTATGAGCTGATAAGATTTATTCTTCTTCCTGCTCCTTTTGTCCATGGAATGATATTTATGATTGTGTAATGAAGAAACTCTGATTGTATGATTCCATGTGGCAAATAAATACTCTGAACTGAACTGAACTGACCTAGAAGCCATAACATTGTATATATTACACAGATCCATCAGAACTTACTAAACTTCATTACGGTGAAGCAGGGGGTATATATATAGCGGAATGAGAAAATCAGGCATATTCCTTGCAAAAACGAAAAAAGAAAAAAAACGAATTATGAAATTCAATTAAAATATGTGGCAGAATTAAGAGAAGGAAAACTTACTTAGAAAATAATAAATGTCATGCACTCTACTAGGACATCCTTCAACACAATACATCCAGTAAATGGCCTCGCTTCCAGGACCCAGCAGAAGGAGGAGCCGGCGGGTTGAATGTTAACCACTCCATCATGTGACTCACTAATTGGCTCCTGCTGTGAGGTTGTTTGTACGGGGTGCTGCTGGATACAGGACCTGGCCTGTGTCTCTAATTACCCACACAGCTCAACACGGCTAACATGAGAACAGAACAGAGCAAATGACCACAATGGAAATAACCTTTTCTTTTGTGATATCTTCGACAATTTGCGGTGCGCTTTAATGTGACGGCAGGATTTTTTTTTCTTTTTTTTTACGGTAACAAACTAAAACCCTTTTAGTTTGTGTCAGAGGAACACAAGAGAGAAGCATCAACTTCTTTCTTTCTTATCTGGTGTGTCACCTGTCGTCTGTACATACCTGCATATAATACTTTTTACATATCTGTAGATACTATATCTATATCTGTACATATCCCTTACCTGCTCTTACTAGTTATACCGCTGGCCAGTATGACTTACTACCATAGTGTCGTTATACCTGTATCACTGTACATAATAATACTATAACACTAATACATACATCTGATTATTACTTAGTAGTACTGTACATACAGTTTAATCACCTGTACATTGTATAATACTATTGTACTTTACTGTTACATTTGCACTCTGGTTAGATGCCAAACTTATTTTCGTTGTATTGTACTTATGCTATATAATGACAATACATTTTAATCTAATCTAATATAGTAATAATAATAATAATAATAATAATAATAATCATCTTTATTTGTATAGCACCTTTCATAAAAAGGAGTGCAGCCCAAAGTGCTTCACAGCAGTAAAATAGACGTAAAATGTGCATAAAATGCACATAATAAAAGCAGTGCAGAGAATAAGAAAAGGGTAAAAGCAATGCAGGTAATAAATAACAAGACATGTATTGACTCACTCATTACGGAACGTCAATCATTTTCTAACTCATTAGGGAACGTCAATCCTTTTCTAACTCATTAGGGAACGCCAACCCTTCTATAACTCATTAGGGAACGTCAACCCTTTTCTAACTCATTAGGGAACGCCAACCCTTCTATAACTCATTAGGGTTGGATAAGTAAGTGTGTGTGTGGATGCAGGACTAGCCTTACTGTACATCTCAGTTAAATATAGTAGAAGAAGAAGAAGAAGGTTTGTGGACATCTGTGCGATAATTCATTCATACCATGGCAGCGTGGAAGTGTGTCGACCATTGTTTTTAATCTGTTGTTCTTTCATTGGTAAGCAGTCGCTTGAGATTTAGGAGATTTTTTACAGTCTTTCTTTTACTGCAATTTGACTGTTTTTGGATGCAGGACTGGCCTTTATGTTGCGAAAAAAATGAAAACAGTGTCTGCCAAAGAGATTCAGCAAAAAATAAAACATACATCACTGCTCATGAATACATTTATGCCATGGAGCCGTACGGACTCTCAGTTTTTTAATCTGGTTCTTTCTCTGTTAAGTGCCTGCTTGAGATTTGGAATGTGTAATGTGCATAAAACCGCAATATACCAGAGCCTCTTCTTTTATTTATTACGGAACTAACTCCCGAGTTGAAATACCCACACGCACTTAATTTAGATATATATCCCTTGTAACACATTGAAATGGCCAAGGCTGTGTGCTTGAGTGTGTTTGAATGCAAAAAAGGAGTTCAAATCTCATTCATTGTTATGCCGATGATACTCAACTCTTCCTCTCCTTCCCTCCCTCAGATATCCACGTCTCTGAGCGGATCTCGGCCTGTCTGTCCGTCATCTCCGTCTGGATGACGACCAACCAACTCAAACTGAACCTAAGCAAAACAGAATTGCTCCACCTGCCGGCCAAATCCTCCCCCCTGACCGACTTTTCCATCACAGTCGAGAATGCAGCTGTGACCGCGTCCCCGACCGCCAAGAACCTTGGTGTTGTCCTCGACGACCAGTTGAACTTCTCCTCTCACATCGCAGCGACAACCAGAACCTGCAGATTCCTCCTGAGCAACGTCAGAAGGATCCGCCCCTTCCTGACAAAAGAAGCCCCCCAACTCCTCATCCAATCAACAGTCATCTCCCGCCTCAACTACTGCAACGCTCTGCTTGCTGGCCTCCCGGCCACTGCCTCTTCAACTCATTCAGAACGCAGCGGCCCGCCTGATCTCAAACCTACCGAAGTCGGCCCGTGTCAACCCACTTCTTAGGGACCTGCACTGGCTCCCCATTGCTGCACGAATCCGCTTCAAGGCCCTCGACCTGGCATACCGTGCGTCAAAGGGAACCGCTCCCGCCTACCTCCGGTCAATGGTCTCTAACTACACACCCTCAAGACCCCTACGCTCTGCATCTTCTGGCCGTCTCAGACCCACTCCTATCCGAGCTCCGGGAGGGTCATCAAGGAGATCCTGCCTTTTCTCAGTCCTTGCCCCACAATGGTGGAATGAACTACCCACCCCAGTTAGGACAGCCGAAACCCGTCCAATCTTTCGCCGTCGACTAAAGACGCACTTCTTCAACCATTATCTGAAATACAATTTTTAATTTAAAAATCTAACCCTAACTAACCTTACCGTCATGCACTTGTCCTAATAAACTAACCTACACTGTAGCACTCAACACCTTGATGAACATTGTTACTCAGCTGATAGAGTTGTGCCCTTCCTGATGACTTACATCACTAAATGTAAATGTAATGTAAATGAAGCCCCTGTGAGTGGGAAATGTGCCGTTATGTAAAGTAATCCTAGCCGTTCGTTAGCGATGCTAATGTCGTTATGGAAAGTAAGCCTAGCCATTCGTTAGCGATGCTAATGTTGTTATGGAAAGTAAATAATCATAGCCATTTGTTAGCTCAATGATAATGGAGGTCAATGGGGTTTTTCCACAGTTTCTCTGAGAACTAGACCCAACGGTGTTCAATGACAGTTAGGGTTGGGTACCGAACTCTGCACTTTAAAGGTACCGATTCACACTAGATCAAACGGTACAACATTTCGATACCTTTACATGTTTAGTAAGAGTGTAATGTACTAGACAAGAGGGCGCCTTTTCCACAAATATAAATTACTGTCCAATATTTTGGGTCTTTGGAAAGACCATACAAGGTCAGAGGAGTTTGATAATATTTACTGAGGCTGGCCAGATAATGTTGATTAAACTTTTTTTTTTATTAAATCATGCTTTCCAAAATCAGTTGTGTGGTGTGTTACAAAAATAAATGTTCTAAATAAATAACAATGTTGAAATTGAGAAGCTTGGACTTATTATTTCAGTTGTAAAAAATAAACCCAACCCCAATGACAGTTGCGTCGCCATGATTTCTCCCCCACTCGCACTAGCGCCACCAAGTCAAATATTTATATGAACAGGCACTTCCCCAGATAAACTTTACTCACAGTCTAAAGCCCTGATTTAAGGTCTAGAATAAGCTACTGCACAGCAAATTAAAAACCATGGACGTTGCGTTGGTAACACATTGTCTTACACACAACCTCTACATGCAATGAGGTAGAACTCCAATAGCTGTCCATAATGTAATTTCTGTACCGCTGATCTTAGTTTGTCCCACTCAATAACAGTTCAAACATGAAATTAACATGATATACAATGATACAGTGAAAGGGATCCCTCATTAAAACCGTAATGCCCTAGGTGAGCGAGAGGCTTTAACTAGTTAGCTGGCGTTAGCTAACACGTAGCTGGTGTTGGCTAACACGTAGCTGGCGTTGGCTAACACGTAGCTGGCGTTGGCTAACACGTAGCTGGCGTTGGCTAACACGTAGCTGGCGTTGGCTAACACGTAGCTGCCGTTAGTTAACACGTAGCTGGCGTTAGCTAACACGTAGCTGGGGTTAGCTAACACGTAGCTGGCGTTAGCTAACACGTAGCTGGCGGTAACTAACATGTAGCTGGCGGTAACTAACACATAGCTGGCGTTAGCTAACACGTAGCTGGTGGTAACTAACACGTAGCTGGCATTGGCTAACACGTAGCTGGCGTTAGCTAACACGTAGCTGGCGTTAGCTAACACGTAGCTGGCGTTAGCTAACACGTAGCTGGCGTTAGCTAACACGTAGCTGGCGGTAACTAACATGTAGCTGGCGGTAACTAACACATAGCTGGCGTTAGCTAACACGTAGCTGGTGGTAACTAACACGTAGCTGGCATTGGCTAACACGTAGCTGGCGGTAACTAACATGTAGCTGGCGTTAGCTAACATGTAGCTGTCTGTAACTAACACATTACATGAGCTGACCACAGTCAAATTAAAGGAACACGCCAACCTTTTGGGAAATTCGCTTATTTGCCATCTACCCTGGAGTTAAACAACATACCCTTTAGTTCTCTGTGCATGTATTAGGCTTAGGGAACAGCCGCTCAGTTAGCCTAGCTTAGCGTCATTCACTGGAAGTAGGTGTGCCAGTGTAGCAGTCACGAAATACACTCCAAATACAACTCCAAAACCTTCCTGTAAACATGTTGTGACCTGTGTATTTACCACTTGGAGAATTATTTTTAATAATAATTAGACATTTTTGTTTTCTAAGCAGATATATAATCTGAAATTGTTTTGACTGACAGGGGTTGACACTAAGGTCTCAAAAGGTCTTACGCCGGGACTTCACCAGGCACGGGCGCACGCACGTTTCGTGCGGGTTTCGTGCGAGAACAGCACGAGTGGCCGTCCACACCGAGTCCGACTTCAGAGCGGGCGAAAGCGCACGGAGGAAGGCACATTTACATTGGAACAGCTGTAAATGCCTAGTCTATATGCGAAGTCAGTCCCTGTTTGAAGATTTTCTTTAACATTTCCAGTTCCAGTTTTCTATTGTCCATTTTGCATGTATAATCAGTTATTATCTAATTAATGCTAGAATACATTTTAGAATGATGAAATCAGTGTGACTGTACTCCTACTCCTGAAAAAGTATAGTATGGTTTATTTGTATTGGGAAAGATACAGACACATTAGCTGGTTGAACAACATCTTTATGTGTGGTAATAATGCAGATAGAGTGTATTTCTGTGGAAATGCGCACGCCTCTGAATCCAACCAAAGCGAAGACAATTCGCTTCCCGCCCGCAAGTCGCCCGCCCAGTGACAGCGACGCCCGTTAACATGGGAGCGAAAGTGAAGCGCCGTTAGCCCTTTCACCGCCGCACTACCAAAACGGTTAACCCTTTCACTGCGACAATACAGTAAGGATAACAATCAATTAAAACATGTACAATTTGAATGACAAATTAATAATATTATGATTAGCTTATTCGTATTAATAACAATTCTTCTTTATTATTAATTATTAGGGATGTCCGATATTATCGGCCGACCGATATTATCGGCCGATATCGGCAGTAAAATGTGATATCGGAAAATATCGGTATCGGTTTAAAAACAAAAAAAAACAATAACAATATTTGTTATATATATATCCAGTGAAATTATTAGTTACCTGAAATTATTCAGTTTTTTGGACGGGGAAACCCTGCATATATCGGTATCGGTTGATATCGGTATCGGAAATTAAGAGTTGGACAATATCGGAATATCGGTATCGGTAAAAAAGCCAATATCGAGCATCCCTATTAATTATTATTATTTTTGGCACAACTGTTGCTACTAGTATAAGTGTTTAATCATTTACATCTATTCATAGGGCTTTGTGGAGACCGAGATGGCATTTTTTATTAGCAAGCAATCGACGTTGGCTGGCTAACGTTACAGTGGTTAGCCTCCTAGTAGCTCTTAGTTAGCTCCTAGTAGCTACTGGTTGCTATGCTACTGTAGGATAGCAACCAGTAGCTGTGGTGCAGGTTATGAATAGAAATTAAGTGTGGCTCTTGCAAGTGTCACTGTCTCCACAATCTCCCTATGAAGGCATAATAACGAAACCCTGCCTGGATAAAAGCGTCTGCTAACAAGCATTATAGTTTTATATTATATATACACACAGTATATATAGTTTCTCTAGTCCTCCTCCTCAGTTCTCTTATCTGTCAGATAATTATTGTCTGGTGCACCTGTGTGTCAGAGGAGACAAAGAGAGAGAGAGGGGGAGAAAGAGCGAGACAGAGTGAGAGAGAGGGAGGGAGGGAGCGAGAGAGAGAGAGAGAGAGAGAGAGAGGGGGAGGGATGGAGAGAGAGAGAAGGGAGAGACAGAGTGGCTATATTGAATTCCATGTGGAAAAAAAGAAAAGCATCGAAATCGACTGATACAATCTTGGTCGACTAAGACCAACTGAACCCTTGCGCTGAAGAACCATATAAGTCAGTTTTGAAATTCTTTGGACTGCCCATGTATTTGCAGTTGTGAAGTTAATCTAAATAGCATGGAGTGTGAATGTGATACATCACAAGACACTACTCAACCTCGACTGTCCTTAACTACAACACTCTTTAACTCTTTAACTAAAGTTTGAAAACATTGTTCCTCTGAAAACTTCAGATGGACTCATACGGTTCTTCATCAGAGGTTCTCAATGAATGAAGTGAAAGAGAGAAGGCGGGTCTTACAGTATGTCTCACCTTCTCCGTGTCGATGCCTTTGGACATGGACCAGGTGGAGACGATGTAGTCCATCACCCTCTCGCTCAGGCCCTTGGGCACCTGGTAGAGCTTCAGGAAGTCCCGCACGTTGTTCAACATCTCGTGGTAGCGGTTGGTGTTGGCGTACATCTGCTGGAAGATGGTGGTAACGTTGCCAAAGATGGTGGCGTAGAGGAGAGCTAGGGGAGAGCAAAGAAGAGAGCAGATGAGGGGTAAGGGGGCGGTCTCAGCATGCCAGCGTTGTCTGATACAAGATGGTGGTAAAGAATTTGAGGTAGTGATGAATATGGAAGCGACAGTTGTGCTTGGAGGATCAAGAGAAGAGGACAGGGCTTGAGATGGGTCAATTACACCTGGCATTGGATCTTAACTCATTCTGCGCCGGGGATTAGCCTCATCCTGTTATAGCTAGGCCACGCTTTAAAGATAGGAGTGCGTCACCTTGTTTGTAGAGCTATATCTATATTCTATATTATAGCTATGGATACAATACTATGGACAGTAACTATCTTCTGTCCAAGATGCAAAAAATTAAAACAAATTTCATGCATACGTTTCGCGCGTTATCCCGTGGTGAATATAAGTATAGTTTCGGGGTGATCCGGGCTAATTCCTGGGAAACTGAGTTACTATGTGAATTCTACTAAAAGCATTGGCGTTTCATCCCTGGACATGCTACTATTTCCAAATCAACTGTATATAATAGGTATTATGTTTCATCATGAATGCATGAATGCATGAAAGGGGGGGGGGGGGGGGGGGGGGGGGGGGGGGGGTGTCGTTTCTGATGCTTTGATTGCCAGTAATGGCATTCGTTATGAACACAACACACGCCGATCAGCCGAATTGGTACGAAATCCTTGCAGGATCAAGCTGGAATTGACGTCAGATAGTCCTTATCTCTGATCGGGGGTATTCCAAAAAGAATATTCCAATTGTTTGATCGCCATCTGGTCCATCTGATGTCCATCTGGTCCACGACATAATACGGCACAACACATGCATCGAGGGGCCCGGACCCGTTTCAATGCGACCGTGTGAATCTCTAGGCTTTCCTGTACTAAAAAACTGCGCCCGGAGCGGTTTAAACCTAACACCCGGTCTGGAACAGGGTTTACTGCACTCTCGATACTGCCACCTAGCATGATCTGGCCGGTACTGCACCCTCTTTAACGGCAACATAGAGGTCCGTGACATTGAATAGAATATTAAAATCGAAGGAAAAACTATCAAATAAATGTATATATACATGGATTGGCGTTTAGCGGTTGTCGGCCAAACACGTATATACACGCTGTTGGCGCCGAATGTGTTCAATATTTAAGGGTCATTTTGTAATTTTTTTTTGTCATCCTATCGATATGTTGTGAGGAGGCACGTAACATAACAATAACATAAATGTTGGACCCGCCAACATATTTTTTATGATAAATTCATTAATCGACAGATTTTTGGAGGGAGAAGCAATACTTTTATTCTGCACCTTTCTAAAAGCTCTGTGGATGTATTATAAAAAGAATACATAAAATACAATAAATATTACTCTACATAAATTATTTATCTATAGCACCTTTAAAATATAAGATATAAGAGGTTTCTTGAAACGAGGCAGACTGCTCCACTGATTTCAACATAAGATAAGATAAGATAAGATATTCCTTTATTAATCCCCTTGGGGAAATTCCAGCGACACACACATACAGCTCATCGTCTCATTAATAATAATAACAACATCACAATCATTACATTTTTAACAGTAACAATGGCACAGCATAAATTCAAACAGACATGTACATTTGTAACGCTGGTGTTTTGGAGAGTCGAGTCAAATGTATTTATAAAGCACATTTAAAAACAACCCATGTTGACCAGAGTGCTAGGGCAGGTAGTAAAATCACAAGAAGAAAACATAGGCACTCACAAACAAGAGCTCACATAGGCAATGCATAGGCATCAATACACACAAGAGTGCATAAACACAACAGATAATAGGAAACAAAACACGATATCAGAAGAAACAAAAGCTACAGAATAAAAGGAATCAACTGAGCGATAGAAGAGAAAAAAACTCTGAGCAGCTGAACTGTATTGAAGCAACGTGTGGAGGAAGAGAGAGAGAGAGAGAGAGAGGTAGAGAGAGAGAGAGAGAGAGAGAGAGAGAGAGAGAGAGAGAGAGAGAGAGAGAGAGAGAGAGAGAGAGAGAGAGAGAGATGAGAGGGGAGAGATAGAGGGAGATAGAGAGAGAGACACACAGAGTGGACAGGGAAAGGGGATAGAGGGGAGAGGGGAGAGAGAGAGAGAGAGAGAGAGAGAGAGAGAGAGAGAGAGAGAGAGAGAGAGAGAGAGAGAGAGAGAGAGAGAGAGAGAGAGAGAGAGAGGGGAGAGATAGAGGGAGATAGAGAGAGAGACACACAGAATGGACAGGGAAAGGGGAGAGAGGGAGAGGGGGAGAGAGAGAGAGAGAGAGAGAGAGAGAGAGAGAGAGAGAGAGAGAGAGAGAGAGAGAGAGAGAGAGAGAGAGAGAGAGAGAGAGAGAGAGAGACACAGAGGGACAGGGAGGGGGATATATGGAGAGAGAGGGAGAGGGAGAGAGAGAGAGAGAGAGAGAGAGAGAGAGAGAGAGAGAGATGAGAGAGAGAGAGAGAGAGAGAGAGAGAGAGAGAGAGAGAGAGAGAGAGAGAGAGAGAGAGAGAGAGAGAGACAGAGGGGACTGGGAGAGGATAGAGGGGGGGGGGCGGGGGGGGGGAGAGAGTGCAAATCGATGTCACAAGAAAGTTGTGTGACTTATTTCCATTGAGGTCCTCATACAATTAACAGTTAATACGTTAAAGATACATTACAATGCAAAAACCTATGACATATGCAGTACATACACAACAACATGTGCCCCCTCTTTTCTATACTAATCACCCTCTACAGTATATGGGAACCTTTTCTAAAAGACCACAGCTCTTTTCTGCTGCTTAAAATACCTCATATTGGAAGAGAGAGGGGAGAAGGAGAGAGAGAGAGAGAGAGAGAGAGAGAGAGAGAGAGAGAGAGAGAGAGGGGGGGGGGAGAGGGGGAGAGGGGGGGAGGGAGAGAGGGAGAGGGAAAGAGCGGGGAGAGAGAGAGGGAGAGAAAGCATTATTTTTTTTAATGGTTGTCCTGAGATGATGAGAGCATAAGCGATCGTGGACTGGGAGCTGACAGGACTGTTTAATAATAGCTCTCATGGTTATTGCGAAGAGACAGGGACACCGAGAGAGAGAGGGGGGGAGCGTTCTCCAAACCAGAGAGCAGGGAAATGTTTACCATCTCTCTCTCTCTCTCTCTGTACTAACTGTACCCTGCGACTCGCTGTTTCCATAGAGACCCCACTGAAAATAGTTCTCTATCCCTTTCTTTCTTCGCTCAGCCAATACAAAAAGAATAGAAAACACATACGTTTAAAGACTTCAGGTTGAAAACATGACTGGTGGTGGAAGTGTGTGTGTGTGTGTGTGTGTGTGTGTGTGTGTGTGTGTGTGTGTGTGTGTGTGTGTGTGTGGGGGGGGGGGTTGATAGAGAGAGATAAAGAAAGAGAGAGATAGTGAAGGAGAAAGAGGCACAAACTAATGTAGAAATAGAGATATCCAGGAGAGATCGAGATCTCGGGACGTTCTACCAAAGTTCTCAATTGGTACAAAACATGTAGAGTACTGCACACACTACACCTGTTTAGGACTAAAGCTAAGTTCAACTGGACATTTTAAGGAAGCAGTCAATGAGCTGAGAGGGAAAGCACGCAGGGCTTTCTATGCCATAAAATAAATATACAAACAGAAATACCAATTCGAATTTGGTTACAATTAATTGAATGTGTTATTGAACCAATTGCACTCTATGGCAGTGATGTGTGGGGTCCACTTACAAAACAAGACTTTACCCAATGGGACAAACACCCAATTGAGACCCTGCATGCAGAGTTCTGTAAGATTATCCTACATGTCCACAGGAAAACTACAAACAATGCATGCAGGGCAGAATTAGGCCATTACCCACTAATACTAAAAATACTAAAAAGAGCTATTCACTTTTGGACACACCTAAAACAAAGTGACCCCCTCTTGTACCATTATCAAGCCCTGCAGTGCCAAGAGCTGAGGAGCATCAGGAACCCCTTTACCCAGCTGGTCCTGAGGCTGAGTCCACAAACCTGCTCTCTTAACACACCTCAGGAACAGAACACATCACCAATCAGAATAAATCAAATTACTACACAGCTAAAACAAAACTACATCACCTATTGGAAAACACAAACAAAAGCACAGAGCAAAAGCAGTGCTATCTGGCTCTAAATCGACAGTACACCATAGCAGATTATTTGAGCATGGTGACTGATCAATAACTAAAAAGAACCTTGACAAAATACAGGCTGAGTGAGCACAGCCTCGCTGTTGAAAAGGGGAGGCACAGGAAAACATGGCTTCCTGCAGAGCAAAGGCTGTGCTGTCATTGCAT
>NC_140166.1:216181183-216188683 GCF_963971535.1 Notolepis coatsorum
CGACACCAGCACTCTCCTCCTCTCCTCTCCTCTCCTCTCCTCTCCTCTCCTCTCCTCTCCTCTCCTCTCCTCTCCTCTCCTCTCCTCTCCTCTCCTCTCCTCTCCTCTCCTCTCCTCACCTCTCCTCTCCTCTCCTCACCTCTGCTCTCCTCCCCTCTCCTCCTCTCTCCTCTCCTCTTCCTCTCCTCTCTTCTCCTCTCCTCTCCTCTCCTCTCCTCTCCTCTCCTCTCCTCTCCTCTCCTCCTCTCCTCTCCTCTCCTCTCCTCTCCTCTCCTCTCCTCTCCTCTCCTCACCTCTGCTCTCCTCCCCTCTCCTCCTCTCTCCTCTCCTCTCCTCTGCTCTCCACCTCCTCTGCTCTCCACCTCCTCTGCTCTCATCTGTTCTCCTCTGTTCTGTTGTCCTCTCCTCTCGTCACCTCACCTCTCCTCTCCTCTCCTCTCCTCTCCTCTCCTCTCCTCTCCTCTCCTCTCCTCTCCTCTCCTCTCCTCACCTCACCTCACCTCTCCTCTCCTCTCCTCTCCTCTCCTCTCCTCACCTCTCCTCTCCTCTCCTCTCCTCTCCTCTCCTCTCCTCTCCTCTCCTCTCCTCTCCTCTCCTCTCCTCTCCTCACCTCTCCTCTCCTCTCCTCACCTCTGCTCTCCTCCCCTCTCCTCCTCTCTCCTCTCCTCTTCCTCTCCTCTCCTCTCTTCTCCTCTCCTCTCCTCTCCTCTCCTCTCCTCTCCTCTCCTCCTCTCCTCTCCTCTCCTCTCCTCTCCTCTCCTCTCCTCTCCTCTCCTCACCTCTGCTCTCCTCCCCTCTCCTCCTCTCTCCTCTCCTCTCCTCTGCTCTCCACCTCCTCTGCTCTCCACCTCCTCTGCTCTCATCTGTTCTCCTCTGTTCTGTTGTCCTCTCCTCTCGTCACCTCACCTCTCCTCTCCTCTCCTCTCCTCTCCTCTCCTCTCCTCTCCTCACCTCACCTCTCCTCTCCTCTCCTCTCCTCTCCTCACCTCTCCTCTCCTCTCCTCTCCTCTCCTCACCCCACCTCTCCTCTCCTCTCCTCTCCTCTCCTCACCCCACCTCTCCTCTCCTCTCCTCACCCCACCTCTCCTCTCCTCACCTCTCCTCTCCTCACCTCTGTTCCCCTCCCCTCTCCTCCTCTCTCCTCTCCCCACCTCTCCTCTCCTCACCCCACCTCTCCTCTCCTCTCCTCACCCCACCTCTCCTCTCCTCTCCTCCCCTCTCCTCCTCTCTCCTCTCCTCTCCTCTGCTCTCCACCTCCTCTGCTCTCCACCTCCTCTGCTCTCATCTGTTCTCCTCTGTTCTGTTGTCCTCTCCTCTCCTCTCCTCTCCTCTCCTCTCCTCTCCTCTCCTCTCCTCTCCTCACCTCTCCTCTCCTCTCCTCTCCTCTCTCCTCACCTCTCCTCTCCTCTCCTCACCCCACCTCTCCTCTCCTCTCCTCTCCTCTCCTCTCCTCTCCTCTCCTCTCCTCTCCTCTCCTCACCCCACCTCTCCTCTCCTCTCCTCACCCCACCTCTCCTCTCCTCACCTCTCCTCTCCTCACCTCTGTTCTCCTCCCCTCTCCTCCCCTCTCCTCTCCTCTCCCCACCTCTCCTCTCCTCTCCTCACCCCACCTCTCCTCTCCTCTCCTCACCCCACCTCTCCTCTCCTCACCTCTCCTCTCCTCACCTCTGTTCTCCTCCCCTCTCATCCTCTCTCCTCTCCTCTCCCCACCTCTCCTCTGCTCTCCTCTGCTCTCCTCTCCTCTCCTCCCCTCTCTTCTCCTCTGCTCTCCTCTGCTCTCCTCTGCTCTCCTCCTCTCTCCTCCTCTCTCCTCCTCTCTTCTCCTCTGCTCTCCTCTCCTCTCCTCACCTCTGTTACTGTACATTCAAAAGGTTACCTATATAAGATTTCACTCACAAGCATTCACCTCCACAGGACAATTCAAAGCCACCATCTGACACGCCAACCTCTGCCACTAATTTAAAGCTATCATTTCGCTCACTAGACGGATAACGTTTTTGTTTTTTTATGAAAATCTGAATGACATTATTTTCATATACAGTAGCTTACATGAAACCACCACCGCCCAGTGTGTGACATGACAAACATTCACAGTTTAAAATCCATTCATGCTCATTACCATCCCATTACCATATAATACTTGCAAGAATCCTGCTGGATTTTCTATATCTTTCTCCACAGGGATTCTTGTCTGAGTAAATTAATTCAAGCACTGCTTTCTACAAAGAGGAAGCAATCTGTCTGATTCGTTGGAATGCCAAGTACCGAGGCAGGCGGGAGAGCGTGACGAGGATTCTTCAGCAGTGAGTTGTTATTGTTCTCCTACGCATGAGATTTGGACCGCCAAACATCTTTATTATTGAATAAATAATCTGGTCTCGTTTTATAAATAAGGACCGAAACTCGTTGAAAAAAAGTTTAATAATTGTATTTCACAGCGTCTGTGTTACGGTTTCATCTCCACAACCCTCTAGTAGTCTATATCGTCTTCACCCCCCCCCCCCCCCCCGCCTGCACTTCAGCTCAATCCTCCATACTGTACCTATCTCACCCCCCCCCGCCTGCACTTCAGCTCAACCCTCCATACCTATCTCACCCCCCCCCCCAGCACTTCAGCTCAACACTCCATACCTATCTCACCCCCCCCCCCCCCCCCAGCACTTCAGCTCAAACCTCCACACCTATCTCACCCCCCCCCCAGCACTTCAGCTCAACCCTCCATACCTATCTCACACCCCCCAACACTTCAGCTCAACCCTCCACACCTATCTCACACACCCCAGCACTTCAGCTCAAACCTCCACACCTATCTCACCCCCCCCCCCAGCACTTCAGCTCAACCCTCCACACCTATCTCACACCCCCCAACACTTCAGCTCAACCCTCCATACCTATCTCACACCCCCCAACACTTCAGCTCAACCCTCCACACCTATCTCACACACCCCAGCACTTCAGCTCAACCCTCCACCTATCTCACCCCCCCCAGCACTTCAGCTCAACCCTCCATACCTATCTCACCCCCCCAGCACTTCAGCTCAACCCTCCATACCTATCTCGCACCCCCCAAAAAGGTCCTGGGTTCGATTCCCGCTTGGGGGACCAGGTTGCCAGGTACCCAAGGGAGTTATCTCCCGGGCCTTTCTGTGTGGAGTTTGAAAGTCCCCCCCCCCCCCCCCCTCCAGAAAAATAGATAAACAAAACATGCAGAACATACTGTATCACTAGCGCTTTCATGTCCCTGACGAACGTGGACAGGAGCACTTGGATTGGTCCCCACACAGCCCCACGCTGCAACCAGTGTCTGCTCCCGTCTGCCCTTGGGTGGGATGGGTCAAGCGCAGAGACTAAATTTCATCAGCACCCCCCCCCCCAAAAAAAATGCATGTGTGTGTTCCTATGTGTTGCCCATCGCATGTGTGTGTCGCTGCATAACTACATTGCAATGTGTGCAATGAATAAAGACTTCTTCTTCAAAGTCCAGTTTAATTACATGGAGAATCAACCGTGAGAAACAAATGACTGTGTGACTAAAAGCGTATGGTAATACGCCCAACACCTACGAGGTGATTATTCCATGTTTTCCTTCCCCAGTCGTTAGTTTATAAAGTTGATAAAGTCAGCTTGTTAACAAGTTAAGCTTTGACAGCTGCGCTGTTTAACGTTGCTATGGTTACAGGTTGGGTAGCGAATTAATTTACAACGGTGATTACACTTGAGCTGAACTACGTGTGTATTGAACAGTTTTAACGCACACCCGTCGTACAATCAGAAAAGAGGATTGGACATGGTATGAATAATATTCATATGTCTTTAACATGTCCATGCCCTTTTCACGCTTTTTGATGGCATTGGATGAGACACATGGCTGGACTGGTAATCTGGCATACGGGGCATTTTCCCGGTGGGCCGACGCGCCTTGGGGCCGATATAATTTGATTTATAATTTTTTTTATAAAAGTTTTGTCAACGACCGACCCATAAAGCAGGGGCAGCGGCCCATTCGTTAATTGTCTATACTGACAATGGGCTGGACCAATCACATCTCTTACTAAGCCCCACCCCTCCCTCTCTGTCCTCTCTCTCTGTTTCTCGTATCAGATCAGATGCCGGTCAGAGGCTCGCAGGGAGGTAGTGTGTGTGCAATGCCATGCTGATGATGCTGCTGATGATTAATTCAATTATGTCAATAATAATATGATAACATACTCATAACGCTATCATAAAGTGAGACCGTCAACTACTGCTGGTGGTCTCTCTCAGTCAGTCAATGTCAAATAGCGCAGCATAAGCTATTGGCATTGTTTTTGTAGCTTAGCTGCTACTGTAGCATAGTTCCCTAATAGCTAACGTTGTTTTGTCAGCATCGCGTTGGCTAAGCCCAGGTTACTGTGAGTGACCTAGGTCCATATCGTATCATCATAATATTATTATAATCATTAGGATAGGGGTTCCCTTGATAAAGATGAATGAAAAGGCTGTATAATATACAACACCTGTAGCTCAACTGCAACTGCTCAACTTATTTTCAGCCAGGTATGGTGGTAACTATTAGGTATGGATTACTTACTGTTATTAATTACTATCTGTGGTAGCTCTCCACCTACACACATCGTTTTTTTTGCATTGATTTAATTGCCATATAAATCACATAAAAATATCTAACTATTACTCCTCTCTGAACATGAATATAAAACAAAAAGGTGATCTATTAACTGTGTAAACCCTATGCAATATTCATTGCTTCCATGTTTATATTTGGATACTTGAAATCTGTATGAACTGAGTAGTTAGTATCAAATTAAATAAGATGGAACAGCTCCATGCATTAATTGAATAAACAACTATTTGCTCATTACCAGTATGGTATTGTTTAAATTGTACAGAGTTTTGCACATATTTGTGAGGGAATTCCAACAATTCTGGACCTGAATGTACCAGTTAATTGTAATCATCTCTCTCCTTATGTCTAGTCAAGCCAGGTTGTGGAGGAGAGAGACAGGGATGAACAGGCTATAGACTACTTTGCCCGTCCTGAGCCTGCTATGATGCAGGTGTTTTTACATCACCACCCAAAACAAGATTCAGCCAAGAGCGAGTGAGTACACTGGTCCACTTGCACTGGTACACTTGTCCATGGCACTTACTACCCAGCTTTGTAGTGGTTTGGGGGAATATTACAGTAGGTATGCATATTTAAGGGGACCGCAAGGATGGTGTACTGGTGGGTGGTGTCCGACCGATTTTGGTGGGCCGGTCTGGGCCGGTCTGGGCCAAAAATGCCAGGGCCGATTTTTTTGTACCAGTCCAGCCCTGATGAGACACAGAGGACTTTGGTCATGGAACCTTGAATCGTCTCTTGTAATCTTTTAATTACAGCCATAAATGTTATAAAAACAAAGTTTAAAAAACGATTTTGACATAATCGAGAATAACATGTACATCAATCTTCAATCGTTTTTTTAGACTGATTCTGCCAGCCTGATCTCGTGCCTGACAGGGCATTCGAGAGCTCAGGGGTCCTCACAGCAAAGTCACCTTTATTCCTCAGCCTGGACTCTGGAACAGCTAAGAGCGCCCCCTGCTGGACCATCTCAGGAAGCACCTCGGCTCATGTCGGGGTCAGAAGGTCAGCAATGTACGGTAGCTACAGTAGCTGTCAGACCTAGCAGTGTCTTAAAAATGTATCAGTAAAATATTTCAATCAATTCTGAAACAGAGTAGAGATGTTATAATGGGTTGACAATGAACCTGCCTCCTCCTAGTTCTACAACAGACAGGCAGCCAGGGGAGAGATGTTATAATGTGTTGTGATATGAACCTGCCTCCTCCTAGTTCTACAACAGACAGGCAGCCAGGGGAGAGATGTTATAATGTGTTGTGATATGAACCTGTCTCCTCCTAGTTCTACAACAGACAGGCAGCCAGGGTAGAGATGTTATAATGTGTTGTGATATGAACCTGTCTCCTCCTAGTTCTACAACAGACAGGCAGCCAGTGGAGAGATGTTATAATGGGTTGTGATATGAACCTGTCTCCTCCTAGTTCTACAACAGACAAGCAGCCAGGGTAGAGATGTTATAATGTGTTGTGATATGAACCTGTCTCCTCCTAGTTCTACAACAGACAGGCAGCCAGGGTAGAGATGTTATAATGTGTTGTGATATGAACCTGTCTCCTCCTAGTTCTACAACAGACAGGCAGCCAGGGTAGAGATGTTATAATGTGTTGTGATATGAACCTGTCTCCTAGCTCTCGTTAGAAGCCAAGCTGAAGGAATGTCGCACAATCTGGAGCCTCGATGGCTTTTTGATGAAGACAGGAGAGCAGTGAATTACATCAAGGCTAAAATTCATGGCCGTCTGTGACGTTTGAGCTTTTGATCTCACCTAGGAGCAGGAGTCCTGGCGTTAGCCTGGAGTATTTCACCCTTTTTCTTCCTCCTAATGTGTCTTGATCGCTCTGATTGACGCCTGCTGTGTATTGTTTGTCTCCCTTCTTAACACATTAACTGCCACGGAGTTTGCCCGTCTCATACCACTCTCTGCCACCACTCTAAGCCTATGGAGATGTTCACCTTCTTTGCAGGGCTATAACTTTTTAAATTGTATTGCTAAATTGACATTACTATGGCCCATTCAACATCGATTATCTATCGTTCAGGATGTAGGAACGTTATACTTTTTCATTCATAGATTCATACGAAAATACCGTCTAGAATATAAATATGTTTTTATTGTTTTCTGCAGTAATTCCTAGAATGTGAGTTATAGGCATAAACGCATATATAGATTATCAACTGCCGTTTGTTGCCGATACACGCTATATAAAAAATTTCAACTGTACATGATCCTAAACGTTATGACTGATCATGCGCGGATGAACGGGGGGGGGGTCGTTTAAAACTCCGTGATCGTCAGTAAATGCTTTATGTAGTATGAGTGATATATTGATCAGAGCAGTTTGCATTAATAATAATAAACAAACACGCTGAAAGTATCGTTACTGTCCTCTTACCGTTCGCCGATGAGACTGGAGGAAAAAGATCCCACTTATTTGACGGCGATTTACTAGATCCATTTCCGGTTTGTATAATAATAGTAAACGCCCAAATCATATCGATTATTGAGTTATGGCAGCGATCCATATACACGGATGTGTGTCTAGAGTCCCGCAACAATATGTGAGTGCCGGACGCATTTTCCAGATGCACGGAGAGATCCATTTCCGCTTGTAACTCGCCGATTATCCACCAGGCGGCAGTATTGAAGCGTTGCAGAGTTGTGCAGGCTCCCACTGTATCAGCCGAGGCTGGGTGAGGGAATTAAATTAAAATTAAATATGGTATCAATAACGTCGTACGCCGTGGTTTGGCAGAATTAGCATGACCTTGAAAAACGTTGTACGACGTTATTGGCGCCAGATGTGTTGTTCCCTCCGGTGTCCTATTCTCTGTCAGTCGATCACTGATCGTTACCGTGAGTACACCTGTCTGCAGAA
>NC_140166.1:216193683-216217520 GCF_963971535.1 Notolepis coatsorum
GTATGGTGAAAACTTGATCTCGCAAGTCACATGTTGGATGGGGGCTGATTGAGCAAATAGATAGACCCACTGGACCAGTGGGCAGAATCCTGGATATCCACCCCTGTACCGCTCCTGAGGAAAGCCCAGGGCTGACACACGTCTGTGACTATTGCCGCTGTGCTTTAATACCCTTAAACTCACTGCCCTCACATCGCTCACTGCTTTTAAACAAAATCTGCAACAGATCTTAACCGACTGTTGCACTTGCTGACTGCCTCCCAATCGCACACATAGACTCAGACTATTCTCTCCTCCCCCTAAGGCCCCTCACCTACCTCCCTCCCTCTCCCCCTTTCTTCTCTATCTCTCCCTCTGGTTCTCGCTCTCCCTCTCTCTCCCTCTGGTTCTCACTCTTCCTTTCTCTTTTTCCCTTTCTCTTTTTCCCTCTCTCCCTTTCCTTCTCCCTCCCTTATTTATTGTTGTCCTTGTATACTATTGCTACTGTCATTTTGTATTTTATTTACTTGTATGCATGTACATAACCTTGTTTTTGTTACAGCCTCCCACCCCCCCTTCCCACAAAAGGCCTTTGCTTTTTGGACAGGCTGCTTTTGTATATAATAATTTGTTCTTAATTGCTTGCCTAAATAAATAAATAATACAAGTATTACATTCTTGTGAGTGACGACAACTCAGTTTAGCTATTTTTGTAACAGAGAACATGGCAGGGACATGACAGGGAACACTCATGGCTGACTGCTGATGAAGATCCCTGTAGTGGAGACCACTGGACAGACTGTTTAAAGACAGACTAGACTGTTGATAACTGTAGCCGCACTCGCCCCTCGTGTGTCTCTTAAAACACGATAATGAGACTAAAATCCAGTTACTTGTTTTATTAAAAAAGGCAGGAATGTAGGGACAGGACTTGGATGTTTGGTTATAAAAAAAAATGGTAAATGGTGCCACAATGGTTTATCCAAAGCGCTTTACAATTTGTTCCTCACATTTTGACCGGTTCACTCACACATACACACACCGACGGCGGAGGCGACCATGCAAGGTGCCAACCTGCTCATCAGGAGCAGTTAGGGGTTCGACACGCTGACCGGGAACCTCCGGATTACCAGACGACTGCTCTACCTCTCGAGCCACTGTCATTGTCACGTGAACAATGTCCAGTTATGTATTTAGAAACCACTTCTACTTCTACTTCCACCTACATTTACATTTAGCCATTTAGCTGACGCTTTTATCCAAAGCGACTTACAAGTTATGTACGACAAGTCATCAGGAAGGATACAACTCTATCAGCTGAGTAACAATGTTCATCAAAGTGTTGCGTGTTACAGTGTACCGTACTTTTCGCACTATAAGCCGCACCTGACTATAAGCCGCAGCAGCTAAATTGAATGATGTGTACATATATAAGCCGCACTGGACTATAAGCCGCATGTGTTTTTAATGTTTAATTACCATATGTAAGGAGTGGAGCCTGCGGCTTCATTTAACTCAACACGGGAAACCTCACCCGGCCCGGACACGGAAAGGATTGACAGATTGATTGCTCTTTCTCGATTCTGTGGGTGGTGCATGGCCGTTCTTATATTGAGCTTTAAGTTCCCACCTCTACAGAGAATGACTCCCATTGGGACACAATACTGTCGGACAAATAACATTAACTCATTTACAAGTTGTTTTAAGTTTAGCAAATAAGGGAACAGATAAATAACATTTCAATGCAGTAAAAAAAGCAATATTTCGATTTTCGGGTTTTGTCCACATATAAGCCGCACCGTTATATAAGCCGCAGGGTCGAAAAATGGGGAAAAAAGCCGCGGCTTATAGTCCGAAAAGTACGGTAGGTTAGTTTATTAGGACAAGTGCATGACAGTAAGGTTAGTTAGGGTTAGGTATTTTTTATTTTATTTTTATTTCAGATAATGGTTGAAGAAGTGTGTCTTTAGTCGACGGTGAAAGATTGGACGGGTTTCGGCTGTCCTAACTGTGGTGGGAAGTTCATTCCACCATTGTGGGGCAAGGACTGAGAATAGGCGACTTCTCTTTGATGACCCTCCCGGAGCTCGGATAGGAGTGGGTCTGAGGCGGCCAGAAGATGCAGAGCGTAGTGGTCTTAAGGGTGTGTAGTTAGAGACCATTGACCCGACCGGTCTACTTCTACTTCCACTTCCACTTCCACTTCCACTTCCACTTATACTTCCACTTCCACTTATACTTCCACTTCCACTTATACTTCCACTTCCAGAGCGCTGCGGCTGGACGCCTGGCGGCACATGGCAAGGCAGCTCCCACAATCCTACAGTGAGCCTCTCAACCAATGAACACAGACACTTACTGGCAAGTGACAACAGGTAATATAATACCAAGCAAGGCTAATAAAGAAGCTGAGAACAGCCTTTCTTACAGTCCCAGTCACCAAAACATTAGTTTAAAAAGAAAAGAAAGTAGTATATATTTAGATTCTAGTGTTTATTGTAACCATATTATTACCATTATTTATTATAATGTATAATATAACTGGTAGGGCATACAGACCCTCATCTGCACCTTTGATCACACTACTTGCTCATATGCTTATATTCAGAGTTAATTATATTGTTTACACTGCTTATTTGTACTTTTCTCCTGTACTATAATTCTATCGCCTGTATGTATGTCTTCTGATATTACCCTGCCCATATATGTAAACACCCCCCCCATGCTGCTATGATGCCTGAATTTCCCCCAAGGAATATCTTATCATAAAATATATATTTTTCCCCCCAATGAAGTCGCTCAGCTGATAGCTTGTGTAAAAACACACGACAAGGCAATTGTACAAAGTATAATTACACTTTGAGTCCTTGGCAGCTCTTGGCAGCAGCCACGCGTCTGCCCTGCGCCGAGGGGTAGCGTCGGGTAACACACACCGCAAGAGACATCGATTGACCTTTTTGCTCCTGGTTTCAATTGACTCTGGCGGCGGCGGCGGCTGGCGATACAGGAGAGGTCGAGAGGTCGCTGTAACACCGGTTAGGAGGACAGCACACCTCTGGGCGTCTGACGTCTGAAGGCATTAGTGGCGTTTCTCTAGAATAATAGGCCCTTTGAACCACGGAAGAGGGAGGACGGGCACACGAGCAGGTGGGTCGTAGGCCCAGCGAGGTGTAGAGAGTAGAGATGACTTCATTCTGTTCTGAGTAGAGCCGCCGATAATGATTATTCAAGTAATGGATTCATCCGATTGTTGTTTTATCGAGTCAATCGGCGGCGCATCTAAATTATTTGAACGTGACAATTGAACATTTACATTTAAAGGTGCCATAGATAACATCCAGCCACTAGATTCAAGATTCAAGATTCAAGAGTTTTATTTGTCACATACATACCAGGGCATGGCCATGCCCGCTTCGATTGTGCAATAATGTGCCGGTTAGCCTAGGCACTGTCCGCTTCCATTCATTGTGCTAAGCTAGGCTAACGTGCAGCCAGATAGCTTTCTACTGAACGCACAGAGAGGAAACTGGTATCTATCTTCTTGTCTCTCTCTGGAGAAGACGGTAAGCCAATTTCCCAAAAGGTTGCAGTGTTCCTTTAAAACAGTTCAACATTGAAACAAAGTGGTTTTGTGTTCATGGTTTCTAAACTGCCTATAAGTTATGAGAGTGTCGCTGTTGAAGATGTTGAGGTTGAGCCACCGCCTTGCGGTTTCAACGGCCCAGACTGACCCTCCTGGAAGTGATCTACTGAGAAGATCTGATGTGATCTCTTTGACACCCTAGGGGGGGGGGGGGGGGGGGTTCGAGAAGCCTCACGAGAAGCCAGGCCCCGCTCAACACCACCGTCTGCGATTACACTGGAGAGCCGATCCGTTACGCGAGATACAGTTCTTCCCTCCCTGCCTCGCTGACTGCAGCCTCCATATTGCACATAACTTACTTGCAGGAGAGAAATAAAATACAAATTATAAGGAAAAAAGAAAGTGAGGATCTCCACTGGGGATCTGGCAAGTAAGTAAGGCTCACAAACTAATGAGTTGGTGGGGGTGGGTATTCCCTGGGAGGTCGACTAGCATGGGTCATAATTATGGAAAGTGTGTGAATCACTACAAAGGCAACCCCCTGGGTGCATGCAAGAGTACAAAAATATGAAAACTATATTAATAAGTTTTTCGGTTTTTCCCTTTGGTTTTAGTGTGTTATATGGCTGGAGGTGCATGTAGAACATAAAACATGTGTTCGTTACAACATCGTTACACGTCCACATCACCACTGACACCTGTGTGTCTCCATTTTTCAAAATGGTGGCTCGCACGTCAAACTTTTCTCTTCTGTCTTTCGCAAAAATATGTTTCCAAACGACATTATAGGCGAGAAATCGGACATGCAACTGCTGGATCTTGTGGAGGAATCCTTTTGGTTGCCCCAAACAATAGGTTAGTTCACACCTGAGTGAGAGGCAAGGGGCTACGGCCCCCACCCCTCTCTCTACTGAAGCTTGTTGTCTCCTTCTCTTTCTCATTGTCTCCTAGCTGACCACAGGAGAACTCCTCTCAGCCAAAGCTCATTTAACCTACATGTACTTTGGGTCCTTTTGACCGTAACAACATGCAAATGTGTGTACATGGACCACGGAATTGAAAATATTAAATCAGGAAATGGGCATAATATGGGCTCCTTAACCCTTTCACTGCCACACGACAACGGGTTAACCCTTTTGATTGATTGATTGATTGAAAACTTTATTAACAGATTGCAGAATGGGTACAATACAGTACAGCTCAATACACACAATTGTTAAGGGGATGCAGACCAGAGAAAGACTTTCGTCTTGTTTACATCAGGGTCCCCCATTTTCAATTCATCATAACATATATGACATACATGACATACAGATAGTCAGTACTGCTACATCTATACATTTATGACATACCAGATTTGCAAATACAGTACTGTTTGTGATACAGAAGGAGTCAAGAAAAGGGAGTATATACATTTGACGTAGAAACTGTACATTGGAGGAGGTTGGGTGGGGGCCCGGGGGGTTGGGTACATTGGGATATTGACAACCATACTGGGTAATTTACATTGGAGGTGGTTGGGGGGGGGGGGGGGGGGGGCACACTGTATAAACAAGTAAAACTGTACATTGAGGGGGGGGGGGGAGGAGACACTGTACAAACAAACAAAATTGTACATTGGACTATTGACAAAACCATACTAGGTAAATGACTGTACATTGGAGGGGGTTGGGTTAGGATATTTACAGGGGCCAGTGTTGAATTGCAGTCTCCCGTAGGTGTCCCTTGAGAGAGGTTTTGAAAGTGGGTAGTGATCCACATTCCTTTACAGCTTTGGGTAGGGCGTTCCACATTGATGTGGCATAATTGCGAAACGTGTTTAGTCCCTTGTTTGAGCCGAATCTGGGTTTAACATGATTTGTGGAGCTCCCTCTGGTGTTGTGATCGTGGTATTCACTGACCTTTGGGAAGTATTTTGACATGTACATGGGTACCTTGGTCGTGTAGTGTATCTTGTAGACCAGGCCCATTGCAAGTTGCTGTACTCTGTCGTCTACTCTAAGCCATCCTAGGTTGTCAAAGTGGGCAGGGGTGAGGTGGGTTCTAGGAGTAAGGTCAAGCAGTAGTCTACAACCACACTACAGAACGTTAACCCTTTCAAACCGTCTGTAGTGTGGTAGTGAAAGGGTTACCTTCTGTAGTGTGGTAGTGAAAGGGTTAAGGGAGCTGGAAGTGGTTAAGCTGCCTCTTTAACTCAATGGACGCCACGGTCTAGCCCATCTTTGTTCCTACTGTGCCAACGCTCTAAGAAATAGGGATGCGTGGCGGTGTTTGCAGGGCTATATCTATATTCTATATTATAGCTATGGATACAATACTATGGCTCATTTGACATCAACTATCTATCGTTCAATATGTGAAAAAGAATAAATTTTTTCATGCATACGTTAGCGTGTTATACCGTGGTGAATATAAGTATAGTTTCAGAGTGATCCTGGCTAATCCCAGAAAACGGCGCTATGGAGCAATACGTGAATTTCACTAAAAGCTTTGGCATTGCTCGCCTAGACACGCTACTATTTCCAAATCAAATGTATATAATAGGTATTATGTTTCATCATATGTTTGATGCTTTGATCGTCACCAACGGCATACGTTGTGGAGTACGTTACACATGGCCGCTGCGATCGGTGTGAAATCATGGTTGGATCAAAGCAGGATTGATGTCATTATAGTTGTTACCTTCACTAGGAGGTACCCCAAAAAGAATATTCCAATTGTCTGATCGCGATTCCCAGTATTGGTGTCCATCGTGTCGCCAACATAATCCACCATAACACATGCATCGGGGGTATTTTACGCGTCTCAATGTGATCGGGCGAACCGCTCGACTCGCCTGACCCAAAAGACTGCGCCCGGAGGGATTTGAACGTAACACAGGGTAAGATATAAGGTTTCAAAGGGTGCTCGATACTGCCACCCAGCAGCATGCGGCCGGTATTGCACTTTGGCGATCTCAGACTAATTTCCTATGGTAACACTGAGGTCCGTGGATGAATAATGAATAAAATATCGAATAAAAGAAGAAGCTACCAAAACCTGAGATATCTCGGGTTTTCGGGGGTCCTGGCACTCAACGCATGGCGAGATAACTCGGGATATCTCGGGTCTGGCATCCAAAGAGTTAAGGAAGCTGTACGTCGTTAAGCTGCCTCTTTAAAGAAGCTGGAAGTGGTTAAGCTGCCTCTTTGACCTACCGTAGTGTGGTAGTGAAAGGGTTAAGGGAGCTGGGGTTCGCGCTCAGTCACTCAATTCAGTCCATTCAAAGTGGAAATACAATCTTACAGTTCATTTACCAATTATATTAGTGGTAATAAGGGTATATAAATGCACCATTACTTCTTAACAGGCAAAGAGCATAAAAGATTTTAAAATGGGAAGGAAATGAACTTCCTGGAATGACTGAATAGAAAGTGAAGTGAGTACGGCGCTGTGCACGCTGTGATTCTCTCCCTCCTGTCTGTCATTTTATATATTACTTTTATCCAAAGCGCTTTACAATTTTCTTCCTCACATTCACTCACACACTCACACACTCACACACTCACACACTCACACACTCACACACTCACACACTCACATCCTCACACACTCACACACCCACTCACTCACTCACTCACTCACTCACACACTCACACACCGACGGCAGGGTGCTCAACAGGAGCACTTAGGGGTTAAGTGTCTTGATTAAGGAGACTTCTACACACTGCCTGGGAGGAGCAGGAATCGTACCGGGAACCTTCCGATTACCAGACTACTGCTCTACATACTGAGCCACTGTCGTGTGTGTGTGTGGTAATGTGTGTTTGTATGCGTGTGTGTGTATATGTATCATGTGTCAGTGTGTGTGGGTACCTTTGTATTTGTGTGTGTGTTTGTGCGTGTGTGTGTGCGTGCATGTGTGTGTGTGTTTGTATGCATGCTCATGTGTCAGTTTGTGTGGGTACCTTTGTATTTGTGTGTGTGTTTGTGCGCGTGTGTGTGCGTGCATGTGTGTGTGCCTGCAGGGGTGTGTGTACAATAGCAGCACTAAGTACTAAGTGATGACAAGCTGCTTTGTGTAAAACTAGAAAAAAACATGACCGCCAATGAATTTTGCAACATAACGCCAGATGTTCAAGATTCAAGAGGTTTATTTGTCACATACATACTAGGGCTGACCCCTATAAGTTGAATAGTCGACTAATCGATCGAAAGGAGCCGTAGTCGACTGCCAACCTCTTAGTCGAATGCAAAAAAAAATTTAACATTGTAATTAAATTTTTTTATTTATTTTTGTATCATTCTTTCCAAAAGAAAAGAGGCCTAGAAGCGTGGCTAATGCTAATGGCACACATACCAGAGGCTAACTGCCTAAGAAAACAGGCACAGAGGCACTGAAAGAGGATTTCACCTGTCTAATGAACACACTACTAGACTAGACAAATATCAAGATGTATCCATCAGTGGACCAATCGCATGCTTTTGCAGAGGACAATAAGCTTTCAGTCGACTCCTTCAGACATTAAGCACCCCCACAGCCCAAATGGAATGATAAAAAAAACAAATTATTAACTTAAACATTTTTTAATTAAAATCCATAGTCGACTAATAGTCGACTATCTGCTAATTTCGGCCAATCAAAGTCGACTATCCAAATCCTTAGTCGGGGACAGCCCTAATACATACACAAGACATAGTGAAGTCATGTGAGTCATGAATTATTAACTCATTGACCCCCAAACCCGAGATAAATTGGGTTATCTCACCATTTGATTTCTCAGGTTTTGGTCCTTTGATCTTTTCCTTTGATCCCGTTCTATACGGTCAGCCGGAGCCCTCTAGGTGTCTCTGATTCATATGCCTACGTTGGAATCAAGTCAAGTCAAGTCAAGAGTTTTAATTGTCACGGCATACAGGTATACAATGAAATGCGGGTGGTCTTGCCCGCAACGATGTGCAATACAGTGGTACATATAATAGAATCAAAAGAAGAAACAACATTGTGCAGTAACAGATAGCAGGTAACATGGAGTGACATCTCGATATCTGTACATAGTTATTTACAGCGCATGTGTGACATGCTAGTTAGCTTTGGTAGTGCAATACACTGTTCCTGTTATTCTAATTGCAATGCCGATCGAATCTCACCAAGTGGTAGTACCTTTTGATCCACTTTTTCTCCTCTTTTTCTATTTTTCTCCCATCCCAATTTCGCTGTGCCAATTCTCCCCTCCCCTGTCTTGAACGTTGCTCGCATATGCCCCCCACTGGTCAGTTGTAGGGAGGATAGAAGCCTTGCACCACGTGTCCCCTCCGATACACGAGGAGGCAGCCTGTCACATCTTTTCACCTGCCAGCGTGGACTCTCATTGGCGAGGTGTAACGTGTGGGAGGCTCACACTACCCCCACCATTTTCCTGTCTCTGCTGTGCAGGCGTCCCCCAACCGACCTGTAGGAGTCGCTGTCCACAACGTCCAGATTACCACCCATCGACTTCCACCCGCTAACTCTGCCAATTGAGTTAGTATGACGGCCCGCCCAAGCCGGAGGCAACGCCGACAGCCGGATTCGAACCCGGTGTCTCTTGCGTTGGTGACGAGCGCAATGTCCGCTGCGCCACCCAGCCGCCACTATCGCCTACATTTGGAACTCTGATTGTCTGAACTAAACTGTCTCTGTCGTGCTCCCTTTCTTTCCTGACTCGCTCGGAGGGGGAGGAGCTCTTGCAGAGCAATTGCTAGGAGATATCCTCGCCTCAAAACCTATAGTTTCCCGTATACGAGTAATTACATATAAACGAGTAATCGCGATCGCCGATGGGATCATTGGAATTATTCTTTTTGGAGTACCTTCTGGCTAATGTAAGGTATATTCTATGTCTATTTTACCGAACCTGAAACATGTTTCTGTAACGTGTCGTATTTTACCGGACCTAAACCAAGCTTTTAGTAACAATCACATTTTCGGGGTCTGATCGCGATTCCCCCCCCCCTTTGATGATTTTGTGAATGCACATAATGTACATGGTATATACCTTTGATTTGGGAGTATTTGTGGCTTCAGGTGATCAACCAGGACGATTTGGGCTTATTGCATAAAACGCGTCATATCTCGCAATCTATGAAAAAAGACTGGATTATTTTGGTAATGGGGCGATGTTTAGCATGTAGCGTGTAACATTTACATTTACATTTACATTTAGTCATTTAGCTGACGCTTTTATCCAAAGCGACTTACAAGTTCTGTACGACAAGCCATCAGGAAGGGCACAACTCTATCAGCTGAGTAACAATGTTCATCAAAGTGTTGAGTGCTACAGTGTAGGTTAGTTTATTAGGAGAAGTGCATGACAGTATGGTTAGTTAGGGTTTTAGGGTAATTTTTTTTTTCTTTTTTTAATTCAGATAATGGTTGAAGAAGTGCGACTACAGTGTGTAGAAATGAACTGATTAGTCAGTAATGGACTATGAACAATGCCTGTAAAATGAGCTATACTATTGTCTCCATAGATATAATACAGAACACACGATGGGTCTGCAAACATCGCTAAAATGGTCAATAACGCTGGCGCCATTTAGTAAAGATGGCGAAAGCTGATGGCAGTCAAAGAGTTAAAGAGGCAACTTAACCAGCTTAAACACTTCCAGCTCCCTTAACCCTTTACCGGTCACTTCTTGAAATACCTGGACATTCACAATTTCAACTCTAGAATGTTATTTTGGTGCTATTTCAAAAGTTATCTACAATAAAAAAAAATATATACAAAAAAAAAGATTTCCCCCTGTAAATTAAGGTTAACCGAAGTGTCCATGAACAGGCCCTCGACCGGTACCGTAAAAATGTGGGGGCTATGGGGCATATGTTTCCTTAGGGGGCATATCTATGAAACTTGGCAGGCTGATTCATAACATAAAATAAATAAGAACATGTATTGGGAGTTTTCTTGAATTTGCGTTGCCATGGCAACAGTAGCCGATAAAGGCCCAAAGAAGAATAGCGGACAAAACTATATAACTACATGGTACTACATGGTACTACATGATACTACATGGTACTACATGATACTACATGGTACTACAGGGTAATACATGGTACTACATGGTACTACATGATACTGCATGGTACTACATGGTACTACATGGCAATACATGGTACTACAGGGTACATGGCAATACAGGGTACTACATGGCACTACATGGTACTACAGGGTACTACATGGCACTACAGGGTACTACATGGCACTACATGGTACTACAGGGTACTACAGGGTACTACATGGCACTACAGGGTACTACATGGCACTACATGGTAGAAGTAATACCCTAAGTGTGACTGACTAGATGCATCGGGCATATCTGAAAAAATTGACACTATGTCACTTCACCTGAAGCGCATATGACCGTTTATGGCTTCACCACTTTTTAGCTAACAACAAATCCCGATTTCACTAATCCTATGCAAAAAACACCTATCCCATTCTTTACAATGATTGTTCAACTGCAAAAATTAGTAAATGTTATCAATTCACCATGACTTGTTGAGGAAATAATGGATTTTGAAGAGTAGAAGCAGGTGCAAAAATTAGCATTTATTTGCTGTGGTGAAAAGAAGGACGTTGCAGATCCCCAGGGTCTATCCTGGTTGGTCAGATGGGATGGTGACAATATCTGTGTCGCATGATTACATATGCACGGCGCATTTCTCGGAGACGCTCTCTGATTGGCCGACGCCTGTTTCTACACTGGTTAAGTTTAGGCACTCTTTCGAAGTTGGTTATGGTTAGAGTTTGTCTTAGAGCGTGACGGCAAGTTCTTTCGACGGTTAAGCTTAGGCACTCTTTCGAAGTTGGTTAAGGTTAGAGTTTGTCTTAGAGCAGGGCGATAGAACGCCAGGTAGTTTGCAGGCTGTTCGACGCGGAAATGGGCAAAGACACAGCTCGTCACGGATTTGGCAAACGCGTCAGTGGCCAATCAGAGAGCGTCAGTCAGTGCCAATCAGAGAGCGTCTCCGAGAAATGCGGCGTGCATATGTAATCAGTCACGCATCTGTGTCATAGCCTGACCTGTGCTGATTGGCTGGAAGAAGTTTTTTTCATAGATTAAAGATCCCCCCCCTCTCCCACCTGGCTAAATATATTGTATGGGGAAGTGGCCAAAAATGGTTACTTGGCCGGTACAGGGTTAAAGAGGCAGCTTAACCACTTCCAGCTTCCTTAACCTCTTAAGTCCGGTATCGGGCCAAGATTTATTTCACGTCACAAATAGATCAATAAAATCCGTATTAAGTGATGTTGCGTTTCTTTTTCATATGTAACCAAGAGGTAAGACATTAACATTATCAAAACAGCAGTCGAAGTGTATATATTATATATCCAGCACTATGTGCTGAGCCTCTACCTCCTGGGCAGCTGTGCGTTGGCCTTAATGTACTCTTGGCCAGGTCCCCGGTTGAGAAGATAAAGAGCTGAGAGCTGATGCTAGTAGAGCCCACACACAGTGGCTCGGTGCCACAACGTCTCCGTCTGGACGTCTACTCTACACTCCAATTCCTGTAGGAACACATTGTGGTGAAGACAAAGCAAATTATAGCAAATGCGTGCGTGCGTGTTTTGGGGGTGTCTTTTCACACAGATCATACTCTGAAAATGTACTGAAACATCTCTGTTTGGTCCAGATCCCTGCGAACGTCACATCACGAAATGTTTCTCAACGTAAATGGGAATAATTAATCATTTAAAACGTAATCATTCCCTCTAATATCACGAGTCGTATCGCAATTGCAACATCAGTCAAAATAATCACGAGTAGATATTTCTTTCTAACATCGTTCAGCCCCAGTGTGCATGTGTGTGTGTGTGTGTGTGTGTGTGTGTGTGTGCGTGTGTATGTATCTTTTCATTTATTATTCACAATGCCAATGTGTTCCCAATATGCCCCTGCCACACTTACAGTAGCATTCTGTTACCCACACGCCACCATGACAGGATGGTGTCCTGAGGCTATGGATTGTAACACAAGACTTCAAGGGCAAGGGAACAGCTACTACACACATACAGTAGGGCACCTACACACACACACACACACACACACACACACACACACACACACACACACACACACACACACACACACACACACACACACACACACACACACACACACACACACACACACACACACACACACACACACACACACACACACACACACACACACACACACACACACACACACACACACACACACTGGGGCTGAACGACTTGGAAAAAAAGATCTACTCTCTGATTATTTTGACTGATGTTGCAATTGCGATATGACTCATGATGATATTAGTTTTGAATTATTCATTATTGTCATTTTCATTGAAGAACACAGCCGTGTGATCGTGGTGTGACGTTCACAGGCATCTGGACCAAACAACGATATTTTATTACATCTTTACTCATTGACTGCCACGCATTGACTCCCATCTTTAATCCCTGGCGCCATGCGTTATTGATAATTTTCAGCACGATGTTTTGCGGAGCTATCGTATATTATATATTATAGCTATATGGAGACAATAGTATGGCTCATTTGACAAGCACTACTTATAGTCCAACATGGAAAAAAACAGTGTATGTCTACATACCTTCGTTTGTGCCCTATCCCGTGCTAAAGATCGCCTCGTTTCACTATAATCCAGGCTGATTTCCTGGAACAGGAGTTATGACGTATTATGTGCATTATGCGCAAATCGTTCGGGTTGCTCGTCTGAAACCTATATTATTTCCAAATCAAAGGTATATACCATATAGATGTTTCTTCACAAAGTCATCAAGGGGGGGGTCGTTTTACGAAGCTGCGATCGTTACCAAAAGCATGTTTTAGGTTCGGTAAAATAGACCTAAAATAGACCTTACCTTTGTCAGAAGGTAGGCTACTCCAAAATGAATAATCCCAGTAGTTCCATCGCGATCACCATTACCGGTGTGCATTGGGCCTGGCTATAATACAGGAAACAATAGGTTTCAGGCAAGCAATTCGGCGACAGATGGCTGTGTGCTGCTTCACTTTGAGGGGGAGGGGATTCCTGCAACCAGACAACTGAGAGACCCAGTTCAAAAGGTAGGTGATACTGCCACCTGTCACGATTCGAACGTCATTGCAATTATAACGTAGGCAGTGGTGCCAGGGAGACACAGGCAGATCCACGAGATTTCCGAAAATCGGAAAAAAGAAAAAAGGATCTAAAAACGAGATATCTCGTTTTCTGGCACTCAACACTTCTGGATTGATTTGAAACACAAGAACTCTCGTGTTTGGCGCAGAATGAGTTAATATAATTTTAACATAATTTTTAACGGGGGCCGACTTGTGGCGCTGGAGGTAGTAGAGTGGTCGTCTGGTAATCTGAAGGTTCACGGTTCGATTCCGGCTCCTCCCGGCAGCGCGTCAGAAGTGTCCTTGAGCAAGACACTTAACCCCCTAACTGCTCCCAATGAGCAGGTTGGCACCTTGCATGTGCTGTGAATGTGTCAGTGAATGTGTGAATGTGTGAGTGAATGTGTGAATGTGTGAATGTGTGAGTGAATGTGTGAGTGAATGTGTGAATGTGTGAGTGAATGTGTGAATGTGTGAATGTGTGAGTGAATGTGTGAGTGAATGTGAGGCATAAGTGGTGAAGTGCTTTGGATAAAAGCTGTTAAACGCAGTTAATTTATGATTTGTGAGCGGGGGACATCACTGCAGCAACCGCAATACTTCATCTAGAATGCTATTTTGACACACGTTTTGCCTATTACAAATATTGCACCTCCTGCCATGTGGATATGAAAAAGAAAAATTATAATAAATCGCACATGTTATCACAATATACATTATCGCAATACTCATCATATCGCAGCATTATCGCATCGTGACTTACAGTAGGTATCGTGATAATATCGCATCGTGGGACCTCCCCTACCCGCCCGCATGCTCACCTCCACCCACCTCTCTGACCACATCACCCCTGACCTCCTCCACCTCTCTGACCACATCACTCCTGACCTCCACCTCTCTGACCACATCACCCCTGACCTCCACCTCTCTGACCACATCACCCCTGACCTCCTCCACCTCTCTGACCACATCACCCCTGACCTCCTCCACCTCTCTGACCACATCACCCCTGACCTCCTCCACCTCTCTGACCACATCACTCCTGACCTCCTCCACCTCTCTGACCACATCACCCCTGACCTCCACCTCTCTGACCACATCACCCCTGACCTCCTCCTCCTCTCTGACCACATCACCCCTGACCTCCTCCACCTCTCTGACCACATCACCCCTGACCTCCACCTCTCTGACCACATCACTCCTGACCTCCACCTCTCTGACCACATCACTCCTGACCTCCACCTCTCTGACCACATCACCCCTGACCTCCACCTCTCTGACCACATCACCCCTGACCTCCTCCACCTCTCTGACCACATCACCCCTGACCTCCACCTCTCTGACCACATCACCCCTGACCTCCTCCACCTCTCTGACCACATCACTCCTGACCTCCACCTCTCTGACCACATCACCCCTGACCTCCACCTCTCTGACCACATCACCCCTGACCTCCACCTCTCTGACCACATCACCCCTGACCTCCACCTCTCTGACCACATCACCCCTGACCTCCTCCACCTCTCTGACCACATCACCCCTGACCTCCACCTCTCTGACCACATCACCCCTGACCTCCACCTCTCTGACCACATCACCCCTGACCTCCACCACCTCTCTGACCACATCACCCCTGACCTCCTCCACCTCTCTGACCACATCACCCCTGACCTCCTCCACCTATCTGACCACATCACCCCTGACCTCCACCTCTCTGACCACATCACCCCTGACCTCCTCCACCTCTCTGACCACATCACCCCTGACCTCCACCTCTCTGACCACATCACTCCTGTCCTCCACCTCTCTGACCACATCACCCCTGTCCTCCACCTCTCTGACCACATCACCCCTGACCTCCACCTCTCTGACCACATCACCCCTGACCTCCACCTCTCTGACCACATCACCCCTGACCTCCACCTCTCTGACCGCATCACCCCTGTCCTCCACCTCTCTGACCACATCACTCCTGACCTCCACCTATCTGACCACATCACTCCTGACCTCCTCCACCTCTCTGACCACATCACCCCTGACCTCCACCTCTCTGACCACATCACCGCTGACCTCCACCTCTCTGACCACATCACCCCTGACCTCCTCCACCTCTCTGACCACATCACCCCTGACCTCCACCTCTCTGACCACATCACCGCTGACCTCCACCTCTCTGACCACATCACCCCTGACCTCCTCCACCTCTCTGACCACATCACTCCTGACCTCCACCTCTCTGACCACATCACCCCTGACCTCCACCTCTCTGACCACATCACCCCTGTCCTCCTCCACCTCTCTGACCACATCACCCCTGACCTCCTCCTCTCTGACCACATCACCCCTGACCTCCACCTCTCTGACCACATCACCCCTGACCTCCTCCACCTCTCTGACCACATCACTCCTGACCTCCACCTCTCTGACCACATCACCCCTGACCTCCACCTCTCTGACCACATCACCCCTGACCTCCTCCACCTCTCTGACCACATCACTCCTGACCTCCTCCACCTCTCTGACCACATCACTCCTGACCTCCTCCACCTCTCTGACCACATCACCCCTGACCTCCACCTCTCTGACCACATCACCCCTGACCTCCTCCTCTCTGACCACATCACTCCTGACCTCCTCCACCTCTCTGACCACATCACCCCTGACCTCCTCCTCTCTGACCACATCACCCCTGACCTCCACCTCTCTGACCACATCACCCCTGACCTCCTCCACCTCTCTGACCACATCACCCCTGACCTCCTCCACCTCTCTGACCACATCACTCCTGACCTCCTCCACCTCTCTGACCACATCACTCCTGTCCTCCACCTCTCTGACCACATCACCCCTGACCTCCACCTCTCTGACCACATCACCCCTGACCTCCACCTCTCTGACCACATCACTCCTGTCCTCCTCCACCTCTCTGACCACATCACCCCTGACCTCCTCCTCTCTGACCACATCACCCCTGACCTCCACCTCTCTGACCACATCACCCCTGACCTCCTCCTCTCTGACCACATCACCCCTGTCCTCCACCTCTCTGACCACATCACTCCTGACCTCCACCTCTCTGACCACATCACCCCTGACCTCCTCCACCTCTCTGACCACATCACCCCTGACCTCCACCTCTCTGACCACATCACCCCTGACCTCCACCTCTCTGACCACATCACTCCTGACCTCCACCTATCTGACCACATCACCCCTGACCTCCACCTCTCTGACCACATAACCCCTGACCTCCTCCACCTCTCTGACCACATCACCCCTGACCTCCTCCTCTCTGACCACATCACCCCTGACCTCCACCTCTCTGACCACATCACCCCTGACCTCCTCCTCCTCTCTGACCACATCACTCCTGACCTCCACCTCTCTGACCACATCACCCCTGACCTCCTCCTCTCTGACCACATCACTCCTGACCTCCACCTCTCTGACCACATCACCCCTGACCTCCTCCTCCTCTCTGACCACATCACCCCTGACCTCCTCCACCTCTCTGACCACATCACCCCTGACCTCCACCTCTCTGACCACATCACCCCTGACCTCCACCTCTCTGACCACATCACCCCTGACCTCCACCTCTCTGACCACATCACCCCTGACCTCCTCCACCTCTCTGACCACATCACCCCTGACCTCCTCCACCTCTCTGACCACATCACTCCTGACCTCCACCTCTCTGACCACATCACCCCTGTCCTCCACCTCTCTGACCACATCACTCCTGTCCTCCTCCTCTCTGACCACATCACCCCTGACCTCCACCTCTCTGACCACATCACCCCTGACCTCCTCCTCTCTGACCACATCACCCCTGACCTCCTCCTCTCTGACCACATCACCCCTGACCTCCTCCTCCTCTCTGACCACATCACCCCTGACCTCCACCTCTCTGACCACATCACCCCTGACCTCCACCTCTCTGACCACATCACTCCTGTCCTCCTCCTCTCTGACCACATCACCCCTGACCTCCTCCTCTCTGACCACATCACCCCTGACCTCCTCCTCTCTGACCACATCACCCCTGACCTCCTCCTCCTCTCTGACCACATCACCCCTGACCTCCTCCACCTCTCTGACCACATCACTCCTGACCTCCTCCACCTCTCTGACCACATCACCCCTGACCTCCACCTCTCTGACCACATCACCCCTGACCTCCACCTCTCTGACCACATCACCCCTGACCTCCACCTCTCTGACCACATCACCCCTGACCTCCACCTCTCTGACCACATCACCCCTGACCTCCACCACCTCTCTGACCACATCACCCCTGACCTCCACCTCTCTGACCACATCACCCCTGACCTCCTCCACCTCTCTGACCACATCACCCCTGACCTCCACCTCTCTGACCACATCACTCCTGTCCTCCACCTCTCTGACCACATCACCCCTGACCTCCTCCACCTCTCTGACCACATCACCCCTGACCTCCTCCACCTCTCTGACCACATCACCCCTGACCTCCACCTCTCTGACCACATCACCCCTGACCTCCTCCACCTGTCTGACCACATCACTCCTGTCCTCCACCTCTCTGACCACATCACTCCTGACCTCCACCCACCTCTCTGACCACATCACCCCTGACCTCCTCCTCTCTGACCACATCACCCCTGACCTCCTCCACCTCTCTGACCACATCACTCCTGACCTCCACCTCTCTGACCACATCACTCCTGACCTCCACCTCTCTGACCACATCACTCCTGACCTCCACCTCTCTGACCACATCACTCCTGACCTCCACCTCTCTGACCACATCACCCCTGACCTCCACCTCTCTGACCACATCACCCCTGACCTCCACCACCTCTCTGACCACATCACCCCTGACCTCCTCCTCCTCTCTGACCACATCACCCCTGACCTCCACCTCTCTGACCACATCACCCCTGACCTCCACCTCTCTGACCACATCACCCCTGACCTCCTCCACCTCTCTGACCACATCACCCCTGACCTCCACCTCTCTGACCACATCACCCCTGACCTCCTCCACCTCTCTGACCACATCACCCCTGACCTCCTCCACCTCTCTGACCACATCACCCCTGACCTCCACCTCTCTGACCACATCACCCCTGACCTCCACCTCTCTGACCACATCACCCCTGACCTCCACCTCTCTGACCACATCACCCCTGACCTCCTCCTCCTCTCTGACCACATCACCCCTGACCTCCACCTCTCTGACCACATCACCGCTGTCCTCCACCTCTCTGACCACATCACCCCTGACCTCCTCCACCTCTCTGACCACATCACCCCTGACCTCCTCCTCCTCTCTGACCACATCACCCCTGACCTCCTCCACCTCTCTGACCACATCACCCCTGACCTCCTCCTCCTCTCTGACCACATCACCCCTGACCTCCTCCACCTCTCTGACCACATCACCCCTGACCTCCACCACCTCTCTGACCACATCACCCCTGACCTCCACCACCTCTCTGACCACATCACCCCTGACCTCCTCCACCTCTCTGACCACATCACCCCTGACCTCCTCCTCCTCTCTGACCACATCACCCCTGACCTCCTCCTCCTCTCTGACCACATCACCCCTGACCTCCTCCTCCTCTCTGACCACATCACCCCTGTCCTCCTCCACCTCTCTGACCACATCACCCCTGACCTCCACCTCTCTGACCACATCACCCCTGTCCTCCACCTCTCTGACCACATCACCCCTGACCTCCACCTCTCTGACCACATCACCCTTGACCTCCTCCACCTCTCTGACCACATCACCCTGACCTCCTCCTCCTCTCTGACCACATCACCCCTGACCTCCTCCACCTCTCTGACCACATCACCCCTGACCTCCACCTCTCTGACCACATCACCCCTGACCTCCTCCACCTCTCTGACCACATCACTCCTGACCTCCACCTCTCTGACCACATCACCCCTGACCTCCTCCACCTCTCTGACCACATCACCCCTGACCTCCTCCACCTCTCTGACCACATCATCCCTGACCTCCACCTCTCTGACCACATCACCCCTGTCCTCCTCCTCTCTGACCACATCATCCCTGACCTCCACCTCTCTGACCACATCACCCCTGACCTCCACCTCTCTGACCACATCACCCCTGACCTCCACCTCTCTGACCACATCACCCCTGACATCCTCCTCTCTGACCACATCACCCCTGACCTCCACCTCTCTGACCACATCACCCCTGACCTCCTCCACCTCTCTGACCACATCACCCCTGACCTCCACCTCTCTGATCACATCACCCCTGACCTCCACCTCTCTGATCACATCACCCCTGACCTCCTCCACCTCTCTGACCACATCACCCCTGACCTCCACCTCTCTGATCACATCACCCCTGACCTCCTCCACCTCTCTGACCACATCACCCCTGACCTCCACCACCTCTCTGACCACATCACCCCTGACCTCCTCCAGCTCTCTGACCACATCACCCCTGTCCTCCTCCACCTCTCTGACCACATCACCCCTGACCTCCACCACCTCTCTGACCACATCACCCCTGACCTCCTCCACCTCTCTGACCACATCACCCCTGTCCTCCTCCACCTCTCTGACCACATCACCCCTGACCTCCACCACCTCTCTGACCACATCACCCCTGACCTCCTCCACCTCTCTGACCACATCACCCCTGACCTCCACCTCTCTGACCACATCACCCCTGTCCTCCACCTCTCTGACCACATCACCCCTGACCTCCACCTCTCTGACCACATCACCCTTGACCTCCTCCACCTCTCTGACCACATCACCCTGACCTCCTCCTCCTCTCTGACCACATCACCCCTGACCTCCTCCACCTCTCTGACCACATCACCCCTGACCTCCACCACCTCTCTGACCACATCACCCCTGACCTCCACCACCTCTCTGACCACATCACCCCTGACCTCCTCCACCTCTCTGACCACATCACTCCTGACCTCCACCTCTCTGACCACATCACCCCTGACCTCCTCCACCTCTCTGACCACATCACCCCTGACCTCCTCCACCTCTCTGACCACATCACCCCTGACCTCCTCCACCTCTCTGACCACATCATCCCTGACCTCCACCTCTCTGACCACATCACCCCTGTCCTCCTCCTCTCTGACCACATCACCCCTGTCCTCCACAACTTTCACTGGCTCCCAGAAAAATACCAGATTCAAACTTCAAAATAGTGCCCATCACATTCTAAGCTCTCAACAACCTGCCCTATTCTATATTCCAATTAACTCATTGACCACCGGGCATTAGACGGGCCCCGTTCTAGCACTGCCACGCTTTAAAAGATAGGAGTGCGTCACCTTGTTTGTAGAGCTATAACTATATTCTATATTATAGCTATGGATACAATACTATGGCCCATTTGACATCACCTATCTATCGTTCAATATGTGAAAAATAATAAATTTTTCCATCCATACGTTCCCGTGTTATACCGTGGTGAATATAAGTATCGTTATAGCGTGGTCTGGGGTCATTCCCGAAAGGCTGAGTAATAGGCTTATACGTCAATTCTACTATAAACGTTGCCGTTTCTTGCCTGTACACGCTATTATTCCCAAATCAGGGTAGTTTCTGATTATTTGATTGCCAGTAACGGCATGGCGTGATGGCAGAGTTCAGAACCCAAGTGATTTGCACTCTGAGCTCAATCTAAAAGCCCTGTTTGGAAATACTTTGGATTTTGATCAACTTGTGGAACCTCGAGACAAAGTAGGTATGCAAGCTATGTAAACTACAGCTGGCCTATATATTTTTTTTATGCTAATGCTATTTTGGGAGTTCTAGCGTCAAGAATGTAAGTAGCTTACTTTTCCATTTTTAGCACTTTACTGTAAATCATCCGTCAGGGTAAAACTTTATTGAATAGAGAAAGATGTGTCATGCAGGTCCCTAATGGTTTGATTACTATTTCCCGTTTCATGCCAAGGAAAATATAATGTTTATCACACCTTATTCTGAGGCACATTGCTGTGTATGAACGTCTGTTCTACTGTATATACAGTCAACGTTCATTAATTTGATCTCGCTCCGAGAGACAGTCCCTTCTCAATCTAGCACCTATCTCAAACCCTGCCCCTTTTCTTGATCCTCCAATCACAGCTGTCGCTTACCTCGGACTTCCTCGTACAAACTTTGTTTGTACGAGGAAGTCCGAGGTAAGCGACAGCTGTGATTGGAGGATCAAGAAAAGAGGGCAGGGTTTTGAGACAGGTCCATTCCTCCTCACGCACTGAGAGAGAGAGGGTGCATGTGTGTGTGTGGGGGGGGGGGGGGGTCTTCTAGCTCTGGCTTGTCGTTGTGTTCACCATACTACGCTACTACTATGCTAAATTGCAGGTAATCTCTCAGTTGTGGTGTCATATTTCAAATTGCATTTGTCCGGATGGCAAAATGCAGTACTGTATCTACACACCCCCCCCCCCCCCTGTAAATCATCTGCCCTTTATTCATTTGCTTAGATTTTTTGTACACTTGATCTCAAGAAGGTGCTTGAATGGGCTCAGTGGCAATTGTTCACGTCTGGTCAATGTTAGCATGGTGTTATTCACCGTCAAAGATGAAACAATATATATAATAATTGATATTCTCCTTTGGTTCATTACAATTTATTCAAGCATAGTAACAGACACAATATCTCTGACACTGGGAATACATTCCCTGAGGTCCATAGATGTACCTAGATACCAAGAACATGCAAATGGACCTAAATATATATAGAATTAAAGCCCTATTTGTTCCCCGTCGATTGAAATCCGTTCAGCGGTTCTCGAGTTACATGCCGATATGTGAGGCGTGCGCCAAAGTACACGGCAGAGCTCTATTTTTCTTTTGATTACCACCCCGACTCCAGAGGCTCTAGCTCCGTCAATCATTTGGCGATCTCGAAAATTATTGGACAGGGTTGTAGCTAATGAGTGTGGCTTTTCAATGATATCCCAGTTGGGGATCTGCGAATCAGGGATCTAGGTGAAAGGTTACGAGCGAAAACAGGAAGAGAAAGAACCGCAGAATGAATTGAAATCGATGAGAAAACTGAAACCTGCAGAGCTTCTTTTTTACACAATTTACCAAAATCGCTCCTAATCACTCATTTCTGAACGGATCTTTGTGAAATTTGGACATGTACTACATAAGACTTCAGGCTATGGTATTCGTTCGGTACACAGCGCATACTGAACCGAAAGTACCTTACCAAAACGGTTCAGTACAAATATGTGTACTGTTAAACCCCTAATAAATAGGCATGCATACATGTCCACATGCATATACACACACACACACACACACACACACACACACACACACACACAGATAATACACACTCAGCAACAGTGCAGTGTTAGAATGCAGACCACCGCACAAACACACACACACACACACACACACACACACACACACACACACACACACACACACACACACACACACACACACGTGTGTATGTGCACAAACACACACACAGACACACTCACAAATACACACACAGCAACAGTGTTAGAATGCAGTGTTAGAATGCAGACCACCGCAGTCAGTCACTTTTTATTAGTCTAAAAAGGTAATAGTCAAAGTTAACCACAGAATTACATTTCTTGCAAGAAATTCTAAATACCAGGACAGGAAAGCTCTTAGAGCACTTGCAGGGGCGTTAGTTCAGTGCCACTTCGACTATGCTTGCTGGTCCTGGTATGACAGTGCCCCCAGCACCATGATAAATAGACTTCAAACTGCCCAGAACAAGCTAGTTAGGATAGTCCTGCAGCTCCCCACTCATACCCATGTAGATCAGCCCCACTTCAACAGCCTAGGGTGGCTCAGGGTGGACAAAAGATGATGAAATTATGCCTAGTCTAAAGGGGAGGTGCCAATACAATACCTATACAATTACTTCCAATATGTTAAAAAATAATCACAGCCATGAAACCAGAGGTAGAGACACAAACATAGTCCCTTTCAGATTATTATAAAAAAAAATTTAATATGTTTTTGTAGATTTGTATTGCGTTTTTTACTACCGGGCAGTCCGGTAGAGAGAGAGGGAGAGGAGGAAATGGGAGACAGAGCAGGGGAAGACATTCGGCAAAGAACGCCGGGTCCGGGAATCGAACCCGCCCGGGTC
>NC_140166.1:216217720-216271508 GCF_963971535.1 Notolepis coatsorum
GACAGCCCATATCAGGGACGTTTCTCTGACTTTGGCGACCCCTAGTGGCTCGGGTGTACATATTTTGTAATACTATATATATATCGAATCGAAGGCTTTTTTGTTGCCTGTCGATAGCGATAAAATTCGACAAGATCCGTTCAGCGGTTCTCGAGTTACATACCGGTATTTGAGGCTTGTGCAAAGTACACGGTATTGCGCAAAATACCACTCCTAACTCAGGCTGCAGTAGTTCCGTCAATCTAGATCCGATCTCGAAAATGATTGTGGATCGTTGTAGCCAATGAGTGTAACTTCCAATGATACCCCATGTGGGGATGTGTGAATCATGGATCTAGGTGAACAACTAAATTCGTTAACAGGAAGCCAAATTAAATGAAGTCTGGATAATATATATATTATATATATTTGGATATGTACTACATATGGCTTCAGGCTATGGCTCCGTCTGGATTTGTAAGCCATACCACCTTCTGGGGAAATACTACCTCTGGACTACTAACTACTACAGAAAAACTATAATAATCTTTTAATAAAAGATAAAACAAGTAAAAACAAATTCTTATTTTATTTATTGTCAAAAGTATGCATAATGTTGTGTTAATTCCACGACAAGAGACATGTAATGTTAATTACTTGAAATTATTCCGTTTTGGGGGGGGGGGGGGGGGGGGGGGGGACCATGCATATATCGGTTTTCGGTTGATATCGCTATCGGAAATTAAGAGTTGGACAATATCGGTATATCGGATATCGGTAAAAAAAGCCAATATCGAACATCCCTAGTTACAATCAAAACGCATCAACAAGTCGTCCAGCGGCAACGACGTGATGTGAAATCAACATAAACGTCATCCTACAATTGTCAGTGTTAGCGGTTGGGAAGCCGGTGGGGTGTGTGTGTCCTGGTCGTTGTAAACTGCGACTCCTACTGGTCGGTCGGGGCGCCTGTTCAGCAGGGAGGGGATCTGAGGGAAATAGCGTGAACCTGTCTCTCATGTTCTCCCAGTGAAACTCCTCGCTGTCGGGTGAAAAGAAGCGGGTGGCGACTCCACATATATCGGAGGAGGCATGTGGCAGTTCTACACCCTCCCCAGGCCGACAGTGGGGCAATGCGCGCAACGACCAGGAAGGGAATTGGTATAATGACTCAATAGGGAGGTGTAGTCTGACGTCACTGGTTGTTCCACCCGTATAGGGATTTATCATTGGGAAAAGGGATTATCGGCTTGTAACAATTCTGCCGCATGGAAATTGAAAAGCTTTCCAGTTTTGCATAAAATGAGTTCCCTTCTATCACTAACATTATTGTTATAGCATTTTTGGTTGAAAAGAAATTTGACGATTTTTTTTTATGATTAATTGCGAATATTTTCATGTTGAGCTATAGCTTGTGGATGAAAAAGCACAGAAATGTACACCATGCCAATGTTAATGCTTTATTTGTTTTAAACGAGACGATTTAGAAATGGGCAATGGGGAAATGCATTGGGTTGGACAGAGGGTGGAACGCGAAAAACGGCAATGACGTAACCACTACACCTCCCTATTGGGATGGGTGAAAAATAAAGAAAAAAAAGATATATACAGTATATATAAAAAGAAAACATCATCCTACAAGTAGGCCTACATACTCATCACAGGCAAGCCGCCTCATCCCCCCCGGTACACAGTTCCTTTACTTAAAGGAACACGACAACATTTGGGGAAATTAGCTTACCGTCTTCTCCAGAGAGAGACGAAAAAATAGATACCAGTTTCCTCTCTGTGCGTTCAGTAGAAAGCTATCTGGCTGCATGTTAGCCTAGCTTAGCACAATGAATGGAAGTGGACAGTGCCGGTTAGCCTTCGGGAGAGGTGTTAGTTGAACAATGCCTAGGCTAACCGGCACTGTCCGCTTCCATTCATTGTGCTAAGCTAGGCTAACGTGCAGCCAAGCTAATTTCCCAAAATTTTGGGTGTTCCTTTAAGTAAAGTAGAAATACCCAGATAAATGAGTACTCTGGTAAAAGTAAAAGTAGATAAGTACTTGCTATTGAATGTACTTAAGTATATTTTTTTTAATCCACTTTTTCTCCTTTTTTTTTCTTTTTCTCCCATCCTAATTTCGTAATTCCAATTCTCCCCTCCCCTGTCTTGAACGTTGCTAGACTATGCCTCCCACTGGTCGGCTGTAGTGAGGATAGAAGCCTTGCATCACGTGTCCCCTCCGGTACACGAGGAGGCAGCCTGTCGCATCTTTTCACCAGACAGCTCGAACTGAACTCTCAGTGGCGAGGAGTAACTCGTGGGAGGCTCACGCTGCCCCCGCTACTTCCTGCTTCTGCTGTACAGGCGTCACCCAACCGACCTGTAGGAGTCGCTGTCCACAACGTCCAATCCCCACCCACCGGCTTTCCCACCCTCTAACACTGCCAATTGTGTTAGTATGACGGCCGGCCAAGCCGGAAGCAACGCCGAGAGCTGGGCTCGATACCAGCATATCCTGCGTTAGTGGCGAGCGCCTTGCCCACTGCGCCACCCAGCCGCCAATGTACTTAAGTATCTAAAGTAAAAGTACACATTCTACATGACGTTTGTGTATCCATTGACCTCTATAGGTTGTGTTAAAGTGGTACGTGGTCCAGTTATGCTGCTCTGATTAAAGGTTATGTTAAAGTGGTACGTGGTCCAGTTATGCTGCTCTGATTCAAGAGGTTTATTTGTCACATACATACCAGGGCATACAGTGAAATGTGGATTAAAGGTTATGTTAAAGTGGTATGTGGTCCAGCTACTGTATGCTGCTCTGAGAGAGAGTAACTAGTAACTGATGGGTTCAGACACATGTAGTGGAGTAAAAAAAGTACAATATTTCCTTTGAAATGTAGGCGAGTAAAAGTATAAAGTTCCCTAAAATGAAAATACTCACATAAAGTACAAGTAGCTCGAAATTGTACTTAAGTACAGTACTTGAGCAAAAATACTTAGTTACTTTCCACCACTGCCTGTTACACAGAAACGACAGGCTGCTCTGCTGGACGCCTGTTATTCTGCTGTTTGTATTGATTATTTTAGCCGGTGTGTTCTTGTATTTGATATTTTAGACTGTGAAGAAGACCCATTAGGATAAGGTTTGTAGAAATAGTGAGAAGGTAACCTGAGAGTTGTGTTTTTCAGTCTCTACCAAGCCAGACTGCGACTAAAGAGGGACACCTACACAATGTGTGCAGACACATACACACATTATGTCCACAATGATAATATACACACCACACATGGTTTCCCTACCCTAGAGGAGTGACCTTTACCCTCACACACTAAACTGCATGTGCCAGACACACACACAATGTGCATAAATGTATAAAAAAAATTATTAAAAAAAAACAGCTAAAGCAAAAGCATTCTTAACACTTTCAGTGCCAGCAGGGGGCGCACGATTTAGTGCTTGAGTGCCACCACCCACTTCAATGATAGCGCTCTCATATTTGTGAATGCATAAACTACATCTTAAATTATGGCTATGTGTCTAATCTGGCCGTCGCTTATCAATGACTTGTTTGCAGTCAACATTGTCGAAACGGATTGTTTTTTAATCGGTTCATTTCCGTTTTATACCATTTTGAAAAACGCTAGTTTTTCGAACGTTTCAGGAAAATATAAAGATTCTGTGATAAACGCCCTTTACTGGAATATTCTGGAATACACAAAAAACGTTGTTATTTTTCGGCCTATTTATGAATCGTTTTCAAATAAACGCTAGATTATCGATAGTATATGTGTACGTATGCATGCTAGAGACGTGAGCTGAACAATTGATTCTCTTATTTCCTCATCAGCGATCACAGCCACACAGCCACATCACACATAGGGCAAACGCTGAGATCTCAGCGAATACAACTCTGATTATCCCAAGACTGGTAAAATAGATTCCTTACCTCAGATCAGATGTTCTCCAAAAAGATCATTCCAATTCCTGATCGCCATTCCAAATATCGATCACGCTTATTGATTGAGTATTGGCTGCTGTGAATATATATTCCAGGCTGATTCCCGTCCCGCGATGACTTCCATGTTGATCAGACTTATTGCCAGCACAAGGAACCAACTGGCTCCGCCTCTACATATCTACAGATCCCAAGTCAGTCTAAGCGACTGACCTGCAGTTACACAGGGATAGACGATAGGGGGGCGCTTTTTTCCATTCTGAGCTCCTGGAGGAGCTGCTGTACCAACGGGAGACTCGGTTGATGAAATATGAAATCAGATCGCTAATAAAACAATAAAACGATATTTGTCGTCATGGGCATTCAGGCATTGGGCTGATAAAACGAGGTATGACGTCCGTGGCACTCAAAGTGTTACAGGTTCAGCGCCAGAGGTCGCTGTGGGCGTTGGGCCGTTGTGGGCCAGCACTTTGTTCAATGGGGATAAATGCTGGTGTTTGCAGTGCTAAAACTATATTAAATATTATAGCTATGGATCTAATAACATAGTTGATTGTCATTTTCTGTCAGTTTCTTCTGGTCAAGATGCAAAAAACAGGTAATTGTTTCATCCATACATTTCCGTTTTATACCGTGGTGAATATGAGTATAGTTTTAGAGTGATTCTGTGTAATCCCAGGAAACGCCGCCAGCCAGCGTTTTACTGCATTTCATTATAAATCGTGCCATTTCTCACCTGGATCAATAATCAATCTGAAATCAACGCTAGATTATCGGTATTATGTTTCATCATGCATGCACGAAAGGGTGGGGGGGAGGTCCTTTTTCTATGCTTCGATCGCCACCAACGGAATACGCTACACAGTACATTACAGACACACGCTCCGATCGTGGGGAAAGAATGATCAGATCAACGCAAGATTGATAACATATAGTCCTTACCTTGTCTATGATGTACTGCAAAAAGAATAATCCAATTATTTGATCGCCATTCCAAATACTGATCGCGAGTGTGTTTCCAACGTAATCCAGCATTGAACATGAACGGGGGGCGGGGACCCTCGTCGATGCCATCCCTATAACCGCTTGTCTTGCCGGAGTGTTTAGACCCCGCCCCCACGCCGCAGCTCAGCCCAGACAACAAGCCACATAATTTCAAATGGAGTGCAATAGCGGCAGCAAGGCGTTAGGCGGCGGTATTGGGCGTTTGCGATCTCAGACCCATTCCCAATGATAACATCAGGCTGGATGGATGAATTATGAATGGATATAGCCAATAAAATAAATTAAAGATTAAAACCAGACTTTTCTCGGGTTTGGCGCCCAGCGTTCGGCGAGTTAACCCGAAATATGTCGGGTCTGGCGTCCAATGTGTTAAAGGCTCCTAGGGTATTTAAGGTGAAGATCGACAAGGTATGGAGATTCTGTTTTTGTGAGACTGCCTGGTACCAGTTGATGTTTTGTCTGAAGAGAGCTGTACAATCTTTTGTACCATTATATTATCGATAATGCAATCCTTTCAGTAATACCTAGAAAGGAAACATTTTGAACTCGACCCATCAGAACCAGTGTTTTCTAATCAAAGTTAAGTGGTAAATTCATCCACAACTGCCATATCAACAAGTAAAGGGACACAATCTAATTGATTTGGAGAAGAAAGTCACCAGGGACCTGTCAACGTTAAGCCCTTCTTCCGTAGGCAGAAAAGTCATTGTGGCCTCTGCTACAAACCATTTGAGTATTGCATTAGAAAGTGAGATACTTATCGATGATTGAACCAAGGTATTTATAGCTGACGACAGAGTCCACCTTGTGAGGGTGGAGCTCTGAGGAGGAGGAGGGTGGAGCTCTGAGAGAGAGGAGGGTGGAGCTCTGAGAGAGAGGAGGGTGGAGGTCTGAGAGAGAGGAGGGTGGTGCTCTGAGAGAGAGGAGGGTGGAGGTCTGAGAGAGAGGAGGGTGGAGGTCTGAGAGAGAGGAGGGTGGAGCTTTGAGAGAGAGAGAGGAGGGTGGAGCTCTGAGAGAGAGGAGGGTGGAGCTTTGAGAGAGAGAGAGGAGGGTGGAGCTCTGAGAGAGAGGAGGGTGGAGCTCTGAGAGAGAGGAGGGTGGTGCTCTGAGAGAGAGGAGGGTGGTGTCTGATGAGGAGGGTGGAGGTCTGAGAGAGAGGAGGGTGGAGCTCTGAGAGAGAGGAGGGTGGAGCTCTGAGAGAGAGGAGGGTGGAGCTCTGAGAGAGAGGAGGGTGGAGCTCTGAGAGAGAGGAGGGTGGAGCTCTGAGAGAGAGGAGGGTGGTGTCTGAGAGAGAGGAGGGTGGAGCTCTGAGAGAGAGGAGGGTGGAGCTCTGAGAGAGAGGAGGGTGGAGCTCTGAGAGAGAGAGGAGGGTGGAGGTCTGAGAGAGAGGAGGGTGGAGCTCTGAGAGAGAGGAGGGTGGAGCTCTGAGAGAGAGGAGGGTGGAGCTTTGGGAGAGAGAGAGGAGGGTGGTGTCTGAGAGAGAGGAGGGTGGAGCTCTGAGGAGGAGGGTGGAGCTCTGAGAGAGAGGAGGGTGGAGCTCTGAGAGAGAGAGAGAGGAGGGTGGAGCTCTGAGAGAGAGGAGGGTGGAGCTCTGAGAGAGAGAGAGAGGAGGGTGGTGTCTGAGAGAGGAGGGTGGAGCTCTGAGAGAGAGGAGGGTGGAGCTTTGAGAGAGAGAGAGAGAGAGAGAGAGAGAGGAGGGTGGAGCTCTGAGAGAGAGAGAGAGGAGGGTGGAGCTTTGAGAGAGAGAGAGAGAGAGAAAGAGAGAGAGGAGGGTGGAGCTCTGAGAGAGAGAGAGAGAGAGAGGAGGGTGGAGCTCTGAGAGAGATAGGAGGGTGGTGTTCTGAGAGAGAGGAGGATGGTGTTCTGAGAGAGAGGAGGATGGAGCTTTGAGAGAGAGAGAGAGAGAGAGAGAGAGAGAGGAGGGTGGAGCTCTAAGAGAGATAGGAGGGTGGTGTTCTGAGAGAGAGGAGGATGGAGCTTTGAGAGAGAGAGAGAGAGAGAGGAGGGTGGAGCTCTAAGAGAGATAGGAGGGTGGTGTTCTGAGAGAGAGGAGGGTGGATACATTGCGTTGAAGATAACAAGTCTCTGCACCAGTTTAAAACCACAGGGTCGTGACTCCAGGGTGACATGAATTTCTCCTCTCCCCTGCTTTGCTCTCCTCTCCTCCCTCTCTTCCCCTCCCTCCCCCCATTGCTCTCCTCTATACTCCTTCCACTCTCCTCTCCCTCCTTTCCCCCTCTGCTCTATACTCATTCCACTCTCCTCTCTCTCTGCTCTCCTCACCTATCCCTCCTCTCCCTCCCTCCTTCTTTCCTCCCATTCCTCTCCCTTCCTCTGCTCTGCTCTCCTCTCCATCCCTCCCTTCCTCCATCGCTCCCTCCTCTCATATCCCTCCTCTCCTCCATCCCCCTCTGCTCTCCTCTCCTCTATACTCCTTCCACTCTCCTCTCCTCTCTCTGCTCTCCTCTCCCTCCCTTCTTCCCTCCTCCCTCTCCCCTCCCTTCCCCCTCTGCTCTATACTCCTCCCACTCTCCTCTACTCTCTCTGCTCTCCTCTCATATCCCTCCTCTCCTCCCTCCCCCTCTGCTCTCCTCTCCTCTATACTCCTTCCACTCTCCTCTCCTCTCTCTGCTCTCCTCTCCCTCCCTTCCTCCCTCCTCCCTCTCCTCTCCCTTCCTCCTCTGCTCTCCTCTCCATCCATCCCTTCCTCCATCGCTCCCTCCTCTCCCTCCTCTCCCTCCCTTCTTCCCTCCTCCCTCTCCTCTCCCTTCCTCATCTGCTCTCCTCTCCATCCATCCCTTCCTCCATCGCTTCCTCCTCTCCCTCCTATCCTTCCCTCCCTCCCTCACCTCTCCTCTATGTCTCTCCCCTCCCTCCCTCCTCTGATTTCTCCTCCTCTCCTCACCCCCCTCCCGTCTCCTCCAGGCCCTCAGGGGCATTCTGGCGGGCGGATCCCAGGCTAGTGTGTCCTGAAACGGGGGAACAGGGGTAGCTGGGGGTCAGGAGGATTTCCAATCGGCTCAATGGAACCCCAGACACGCCGGGGACACGCTGTGGAGGAAACAGTAGCCACGAGAAGGCCGGCGAGTCCTTGAGCTCCTCGGTGAAACTCATATGCATTATGTAATCCGGAGAACAACGCCTCTCCAGGCACTTTCACATCGACCGGGTTTCAATCAGAGAGTCCCGTCGTCTCGTCTGTCCATGCTCTGTCTAGAGAGCCCCCTTTAACTCCCTCCTTCCTCTTCTCTCTGTCATCTCTCTCTCTCTCTTTCTCTGTCCCCTGTTGTCCCTCTCTCTCTCTCTCTCTCACTCTGTCCCCTGTCTCTCTCTCTCACTCTGTCCCCTGTCCCTCTCTCTCTGTCTCTCTCTCTCTATCTGTCCCTCTCTCTCTCCCTCTCTTTTATCTGTCTTTCTGTCTCTCTCTCTGTCCCTCTATGTTCCCCTCTCTCTCTCTCTCTCTCTCTCTCTCTCTCTCTCTCTCTCTCTCTCTCTCTCTCTCTCTCTCTCTCTCTCGCTCTCTCGCCCTCGGCACTGTGAGTCCAGGTAATTCCCATGATTCCTGGCGTGCCGACTGCGTCTTGCCCTCCGGCTCCGTCTCTCCGTGTGAGGGCTGCAACGGGGGCTTTACACCCGGCTTACCGTACCCGGGGGAATCAAACCCGCGGCACGTTCTCGGTGCTCAGCGGTCTTAGATGCCCCCCCCCCCCCCTCCCTCCCCTCTGCATGTCTTTGGTGAGATATCTCCCTAACCTCTTCCCTGCCGCGATTGTAAACAGAGGCTACCGTCAGAGAGCCGTGCGAGAGGCTGAAGGACAGGTCTCTCTCTACCAGCTCTGCCCCGTCAGAGAGCCGCGCGAGAGGCTGAAGGACAGGTCACTCTCTACCAGCTCTGCCCCGTCAGAGAGCCGCGCGAGAGGCTGAAGGACAGGTCACTCTCTACCAGCTCTGCCCCGTCAGAGAGCTGCGCGAGAGGCTGAAGGACAGGTCTCTCTCTACCAGCTCTGCCCCGTCAGAGAGCCGCGCGCGAGAGGCTGAAGGACAGGTCACTCTCTACCAGCTCTGCCCCCGTCTTGAGTCCATTAGTTAATCGGACGGCTTTGCTTCGTAAGTTGATTCCCGCTGGGGGTTTTTCCCGACGCTGAGCGGGTTGTTTCCGGGAAAATGCTGAGTACGTCCCTGGCAAGCTCCAGATTTACAGAGGTCCTTCCATCTCACCGTGTGACAGATTCTGTCGATCAACTCAACTAATCGATTAGTCGCCAACGTGCTATATGACTTCTAGTCAACTATAATAATAATAATAATAATAATACATTCAATTTATATAGCGCTTTTACAGTGCTCAAAGACACTTTACACTGTAAACAAGAACGAAACAAAAAAACCGAACAAAACAAAACAAAAACAGTTAATGGTCGAAAGCAAGAGTGAAAAGGTGGATTTTGAGGGCTGTTTTAAAGGACAGTGGGGTGTTGCAGGGACGCGGGAAGGGGGGGTGCGGGGGGTGCTGCAGCACCCCCTCTCAATTATTGCAAAATTTTTTAAAAAAATAAATAAAAAAATATTTTTTTTTTTTTTTTTATGGCAGTATTTATATATTTGTATATACTGTAACTGTATAACTGTAACACTGTATATTATAAGTTTATCCTGCTCAAAGCACGTCACCATTTTAATATTGTGTGTATTGAGCCGTACTGTATTGTAGCCATTCTCCAATCTGTTAAATAAAGTTTTCATTCATTCATTACACTACTGTATGTACACAATCATACTTGTAAAACCGAGTAGATTTTCGAGTGATGACAGACTGTCACAGACTGATTGAATGACAGGTGAAACAACTAATTGTATTCACCTCCCGTCTCCCGCCCTTCCCACGCGCCACAAACCACTGAGCTACTGTGATACAGTGCTTGCGCAGTCAGTCGATTTGAGCTAGTAGTCAGACTTTGCTAGCACAGAATGTCTCACTTGCAGAAAAGAAAAATATCAGATTTATTTTCGAAACGTCCCGCCGGTCCCAGTGACAGTCCCACTAAATCTGATAAACGTCAGAGAGAGACAGAGACGACAGGTTCAGCCTCAGCATCAGGTATTGAAGAGTTAACTGAGTCTGTTCCCCTATACCCCCCCTCGGGCGCCAGGGGCTTCCACTGAGGGGTGATGCAAATAGGGATGGGGTGTTATGGCAGCTCATGATGGAAAGAGTGCGCACCGAGTCTGATCCCGAGTTGAAGAATTGGCTCCAAAAGAGAGACAACTGGATGTCCAACAACATCCAAAACGAAATCTTACAGCTGCTTGCCCATGATATTCAGCGACAAATTAGAGGCAAAGCATCCAAAAGCCCAATCTTTGGCTTGAGCGCTGACGGAACCACTGATGTCACTCACTGGAAAAGAACAATTCTCGTGTAATATACAGTTAGCCGATGACAACTTGGAAGCTCAGAACTTCTTTTGGGGTTTTTACAATGCCCGGCCCAGACACAACAGCCGAGACGCTGTTTTTGTGTATAAAATACTTTTACGCCTCGACCTGCCCATGGAGAGGCTGATAGGATACTGTTTTGACGGGGCCAGCAACATGTCTGGGGGGTACAGGCTAGACCAGGGGTTCCCAAATTTTTCAGGCTGCGACCCAAAAAAAACGGTGTCAGAGAGCCACGACCCCCACTATTATAGGAGGTAAAAAAAATTATTTAAATGGAAAATGTATGGTTGAAACATGCAAACGTTCAAACGCACACACACTAATAAGCATTGGAGGCTTTTAACCAGGGCCGGACTGGGGAAATCATTCAGGCCAGGAAATATAGCCCCAGTCAGGCCACTTTTTAAGCAGGGGTCTGGGGGTCCCCCACCAGATTTTTTTTGTTACAAAGACTTAATTTCCTGCATTCTGGTGCAGGCATTTTTTTTATTTGTACCTTTAAATGCCAGTGTTTGTGATGGCATCACAACTTATGTTAAAAAACAGGCTAGCATATGTATGATTAGCAACAACACAGATTTTTATGGATTTTCAGTTTTTTGTAATTTTTTGAATATTTTATTCAACTTCAGCCCTGATCATAACACCACATATTAATTTTATAATTCTAACCCTTTAAATGCCAGTGTGTGTGATGGCATATATTTGCAATATATCAAATGCAAAGTACATTTTTCTGGGGGGGATTATTACAGGCTAGCATGTGTCAATGATTAGCAGTTTTTCGTAAGGATCCCGCCTCCACCAATCACATGCGGCTCCCTTTGTGTGTGTGTGAGAGCAAGAGAGAGAGAGAGAGAGATAGTTCTCCAACTTGTGTGAGTTGCAGTGATCTCCTGGTTGTTCCCCACCTAGGTTATCTAACTATTGCGCTGGTGCAAATAGAAACACTGGCCTGGCCTGCTTCTAAGTTCAGTGGCCTGACGACAAAAAAAAAAAAAAAAAAAAAAAAATGTTTCTTTTTTTTTTTTTTTTTTTTATCTGGCGACCCCCCAGCACCCCCTGCCGTTTTATAGTTTCCGCGTGCCTGGGGTGTTGGCAGTCCGGATGTGTTTTTGAAGTGTATCTGGCATTTCATTGGGAGCCAGTGAAGGAAGTATGAATGTGTTCTTAGTCGAGATGCCCTACTCTACGACATATACTATACCTGACATAATACCGTTCAACGACCAGTGTACTCGCGTGCCTCAATATATCGCCACACGGGCACAAGGTTGTATGTTTGCGTGCGCAGGCCTTTCCTTGGCACAGTTTGCGTCCGGGACAGTGGCTCTATCAAAAGGACGGGTCTCTTTTTTACATCAGATTGCTCTCAGGCTCGTCTAAATGTTTCAGAGGCTCTCTCTCCGTTATGAGAGGGGGAGAGAGCGCTCAAACCCTCTAACTATGATACAGTATAATTGGGATTATTTCTCACCGTGACATAATTGACCTACACGCTGTATAATAAAAGAATGTTAAAATGATTAGGGTTACGCCATTATGATAGGGTGCTGGCGTGACCATAAATGAAAAAGGTTTAGAGACGTGCGCGCGTGTGTGTGTGTGTGTGTGTGTGTGTGTGTGTGTGTGTGTGTGTGTGTGTGTGTGTGCGTGTGTGTGTGTGTGTGTGTGTGTGTGTGTTCGTGTGCGTGTGCGTGCGCACGTGGACACGCGCACGCCCACGCACGTGGACAAGCTCAGGCTTATGAAAATGACTCGGCTGCCTCCTCTATTCTGACTGCTCTGCTCCGGTTAAGTGGCTCCATTATGAGCTACAACTGATTTGAGGCAGGCAGGGAGAGGAGAGAGGGAGGAGAGAAGGAGGAGAGAGGGAGGACATCTTGGTGGGGGAGGAGAGAGGGAGGAGAGAGGGAGGAGAGAGGGAGGAGAGAGGGAGGACATCTTGGTAGGAGAGGAGAGAGGGAGGAGAGAGGTAGGACATCTTGGTAGGAGAGGAGAGAGGGAGGACATCTTGGTGGGAGAGGAGAGAGGGAGGAGATCTTGGTAGGAGAGGAGAGATGGAGGAGAGAGGGGGGACATATTGGTGGGAGAGGAGAGAGGGAGGAGAGAGGGAGGACATCTTGGTAGGAGAGGAGAGAGGGAGGAGAGAGGGAGGACATCTTGGTGGGAGAGGAGAGAGGGAGGAGAGAGGGAGGAGATCTTGGTGGGGAGAGAGAGAGGGAGGAGAGAGGGAGGAGAGAGGGAGGAGAGAGGGAGGACATCTTGGTGGGAGAGGAGAGAGGGAGGAGAGAGGTAGGACATCTTGGTAGGAGAGGAGAGAGGGAGGACATCTTGGTGGGAGAGGAGAGAGGGAGGAGATCTTGGTAGGAGAGGAGAGATGGAGGAGAGAGGGGGGACATATTGGTGGGAGAGGAGAGAGGGAGGAGAGAGGGAGGACATCTTGGTAGGAGAGGAGAGAGGGAGGAGAGAGGGAGGAGATCTTGGTGGGAGAGGAGAGAGGGAGGAGAGAGGGAGGAGATCTTGGCGGGAGAGGAGAGAGGGAGGACATATTGGTGGGAGAGGAGAGAGGGAGGACATATTGGTGGGAGAGGAGAGAGGGAGGATATCTTGGTGGGAGAGGAGAGGGAGGAGAGAGGGAGGACATATTGGTGGGAGAGGAGAGAGGGAGGACATATTGGTGGGAGAGGAGAGAGGGAGGAGAGAGGGAGGAGAGAGGGAGGAGAGAGGGAGGACATCTTGGTAGGAGAGGAGAGAGGGAGGAGAGAGGGAGGACATCTTGGTGGGAGAGGAGAGAGGGATGAGGTCTTTGTGGGAGAGGAGAGAGGGATGAGAGGGGGAGGACATATTGGTGGGAGAGGAGAGGGAGGATATCTTTGTGGGAGAGGAGAGGGAGGAGAGAGGGAGGACATATTGGTGGGAGCAAAGGCGGACCTAGCACATTTGGCGCCCCCCCCCCCCCCCCCCCCCCTTTTTGAAGAGGCTTTTGCCTCTTCATAGTTCTCTAACGTTAGTCTTTCTTTCCACAACGCTCAATTCTATAAACACTTGACCGATACCCATCAATGCACAGCGCTCTAGCATGTTCTGACTGTGAACACCTAAACTGAGGCTCAGACCGACCGACTGTTTTAGATTTTTGGCTCATTTTCCCTTATGTTAGAATTTTTTTTATGTAAAAATAATGGTTGCAGATATAGAGGGGGGCGCCAAAACTGCACAGAGAAAAAAAAATAAAAAATAAAAAATAAAAAAAATAAAATTAAAAATTATTATTATTTTTTTTTTTTTTGGTGCCCCCCTCTGGGTGGCGCTCTAGGCGACCGCCTATATCGCCTGTAGGAAGGTCCGCCCCTGGGTGGGAGAGGAGAGAGGGAGGAGAGAGGGAGGAGATCTTGGCAGGGAGAGAGAACTGAGGGAGGAGATCTTGGCGGGAGAGAGAACTGAGGGAGGAGATCTTGGCAGGAGAGAGAACTGAGGCCATGTCCAGACTAAAACGATTTTGGTCGTTTTAGGCAAAGTATTTGATCGTTTGCATCGTTCTGCCACACGGAACTGCGTTCTGGCAGCCTGAAGACGGTACTTTCTGATACCTGCTCCCAGAGTGCGCAATTCTGAAGACGCCTGAAGACGCCCCCCACTGTGTCACCATCTTTACAAGCGATACGCATCTTCTCCTGAACCGATGACGCGTATAGCCCACCTCTCCCTTACCCGCATGTGCAAACTCAGCCAAACATCACCAACCACCGTCGACAACAGATTGACATCTCCCTTAACAGTGTTACAGAGCTTGATCAGGCTTTTACAGCTAAATGTACTTTTTCTGAAAACCCAAGCATACTGTTCCATCATGACAAATCCTCTCTTACCTTGACGATTAAAAACCTCCATAATTTTGTAAATAGTATCCCCATGGCATGGTGTTGAGCTGTAGCCAGCAAGCTATGCTATCAATATTAGCTAAATAATTAGCGTCACATAGCTGGCCTTTTTCTGAAAACCCAAGCACATATTGTTCCATAGCATATGCCTTCAGTTGATCATGACAAATCGTCTCTTACCTTGACGATTAAAAATCCTCCATAATTTTGTAAATAAAGCCGTAGCCAGCCAGCTAGCATTGATGCTATTAAAAATGCTATCCACATTAGCTAAATAGCTAACCAACTAAATACAATAGACAGTGGTATCCTGAGGTAACGTTATGACAATGTTTGCTAGTCGAAATGACTGGACACACACAGGGACAAGTTAAACATCAATTAATTTATTCCAACAGGTAGTTTGAGCTGCATGTGAGCCGCGGTCTTTCTCTCCTCTCCTTTGAAAACTAATGATGTTACGTTAGCTCGGAAAGCACAGAACCGGCCGACACAAGTTAAGCTGCTAGCAACAGACAATATAACACTTCCGGTCGGGGGTTTTCAAAATAAAACAGGAAAGACATTTATTATTATTTTTTTTTTTAAACTTTATTTTTTAGCGTTTATCGCTTTTCTGGTCAAGCATGACCGACAGAAACAGATTGAAATGGGATGTAGAGCAGGGGAAGACATTCTGAGAAATGACGGCGGGTCCGGGAATCGAACTCGTGTCCCCCAGATCCGTGACGAGCAAGGTTTTCCCCGACGCAGAAATAGCGCCGAGATATGCTGTGAGCTACGGGAGCTCCCCAGGAAAGACATTTATTTTGTAAATGTGTGGCATGCACTTATTATCTTGAGACGTTTTAGTTTTTACGGAAACCTTAAAACGAAACGAAAACTAAACAGATCAAAATCGTTTTAGTCTGGACAAGGCCTAAGGGAGGAGATATTGGCAGGGAGAGGAGAGAGGGAGGAGATCTTGGCGGGAGAGAGAACTGAGGGAGATCTTGGCAGTAAAGAGAGAGAACTGAGGGAGGAGATCTTGGCGGGAGAGAGAGAGAGGCTGAGGGGGGAGATCTTGGTGGGAGAGAGAGGGGCTGAGGGAGGAGGTCTTGGCGGGAGATAGAGAGAGAAGGAGGGAGGACGTCTTGGCGGGAGAGAGAGAGAAGGAGGGAGGAGGTCTTGGCGGGAGAGAGAGAAGGAGGGAGGGAAAGAGGAGGCCAGAATAGCCTTTTCCTAGGAATATGTGCCATTAATTTTACTCAAACTCCTCCCAGGCAGCTCCTCAGCGGTCTACTTCCTGCATGCTGATGCTTTTTGTCAGTTGGGCCTTGAGTTTAAATGAAAGGGATCATGTATTTGTGGCGCCCTGTGGCTGCAAGTGGTACTGCCTCCTGTGTCTTCCAGACATCTCCCACAAGCTTCTTCAGTCCCATCACATCTGTGTGCTTTTGTTTTGTTCTTGCATGCAGACTTTCTGCAGAGCAAATTTGTGGGTTTTTCTCAGTGGCTGCATATTTGATTCCCATTGTTGCAAAAATTACCCTGGCGTTCTAAGCTGAATAATGTAGTGGTTAACCTCTTAAGCATCGGACGGCCCGACGGCGGGCGGTCACGCACTCGGTCGCACGTCGCAGCACTTTGCGCTCGTCTGCCGGCTCCGGGCTGCATTTTTTGCCGATCATCCAATACATTGTTGGAAAGTTGAATTTGCTGCCTTTCGATTGTCACCTGACTCAACCTATTGCGTGCTTCGGGTCTCGAATTACAAGACGAAATATCCGGCAAGCGTCGTTTGACAAGCCATTCTGATGAATGACCATGTCCGGTTGTGAACGGTCCTGAACTGACCAGTCACGGCTGATGGCGAAAATTATTGACCACCGTTGTAGCCAAAGAGCATCTGCTCCGAAAGCGATCCCAGATGGGCACTCAGAGTGGGGGAAGGTGACACAAGAAGATGAAGAATTCCTTTGTTTTGACTCGAGAAGTGAAATTAATGGAAGTGGACAGCCATTTTGGATAATCACACTGAATTTTTATAAACTTGTACTACATAAGGTGTACTATGGAACCATTATGTTTTCCAGCTCCTACCTCTCAGGTGAAAAACAGGCATCTGGCAACCACTAAACAGAAATGTGAGTACACAAAACGTTTACTTCAGTGGACAGTTAGCCTACTCAGTTACTCTATTTCATCAAAATGATTTTTCTTTATTGTGTAGGAAACTTCAGAATGTTACCTTTCAAAAAAGACCAGACTCATGCATGTGCTATACGTATAAAGTATAATAAATCGCTAATTACTTTGGGTATACAATCGTCAAAAACAAAAACAAAAAATAGACAAATTTTGTAACTCTTTGACTGCCACGCTGTTTTTCCATCTGTACTCCCTGGCGCCAGCGTTTTTTGACCATTTTCACGATGTGTGCAGACTACAGACCCATCGTATATTCTATATTATAGCTATGGAGACAATAGTATGGCTCATTTGAAAGGAAATATGTATACTCCAACAGGGGAAAAAAACGTTAGTTCTACATACCTACGTTCCTGCGCTATCCCATGCAAAGAATCGTCCCGTTTCAAAATAATCCAGTTCCGTTTCCTGAAAAACGCGAGATATGACGTGTTTTGTGCGCATATGCGCATTTTTCATGTGGGTTGCTCGCCTGCCACCTATATTATTTCCAGGTCAAAGGTAACACGACCATAGTAGAAGGATTCTCAAATCGTTTTCTGCCCTTGGGGGGGAAGGATGCCGGGATGGGTCAAGCGCGAGAGGAATCTCATCGGCGACCCGATGCATGTGTGTGTGTTCCTGTGTGTCGCCCATCTTGCATGTGTGTGTGTTCCTGTGTGTCGCCCATCTTGCATGTGTGTGTGTTCATCTGCATGACGAATAAAGACTTCTTGTTCTTCTTAATAAGCCGGTCACACCAGACCACTTGAGGCAGTGGCGGTGGAAGTGAGCGGTAACTTGATTAATTAATCGAATAATTACACGCCGTCGCTTTAAAACAAATATTGTTTCATAAACAGGGGTTCAGAGCCGGCCCTGGTCCTGCCCCACACAGACCCTGGTCCTGCCCCACACAGACCCTGGTCCTGCCCCACACAGACCCTGGTCCTGCCCCACACAGACCCTGGTCCTGCCCCACACAGACCCTGGTCCTGCCCCACACAGACCCTGGTCCTGCCCCACACACACAGACCCTGGTCCTGCCCCACACAGACCCTGGTCCTGCCCCACACAGGCCCTGGTCCTGCCCCACACAGACCCTGGTCCTGCCCCACACAGACCCTGGTCCTGCCCCACACAGACCCTGGTCCTGCCCCACACAGACCCTGGTCCTGCCCCACACAGACCCTGGTCCTGCCCCACAGACCCTGGTCCTGCCCCACACAGACCCTGGTCCTGCCCCACACAGACCCTGGTCCTGCCCCACACAGGCCCTGGTCCTGCCCCACACAGACCCTGGTCCTGCCCCAGACAGACCCTGGTCCTGCCCCACACAGACCCTGGTCCTGCCCCACACAGGCCCTGGTCCTGCCCCACACAGACCCTGGTCCTGCCCCACACAGGCCCTGGTCCTGCCCCACACAGACCCTGGTCCTGCCCCACACAGACCCTGGTCCTGCCCCACACAGGCCCTGGTCCTGCCCCACACAGACCCTGGTCCTGCCTAGAGCTGCCGCGATTACCGCATTACCGCGGTATCGCTGTTACATCACGGCCACCGCAGAGTAGGCTGAATACCGCGTCACCGCTGTTTTTTTTAATAATAATAATAATTTACCCTCCTCTCGTTGGGCTTGCGGCTCTGCAGATATACCCTACTCGTCTATCGAGGTTCCAAGCGACCCTATTGGGTACCAGAAAAGTCACGTGAAACATTGCAGACCACTGATTGGTCAGAAGAGAGACGCGTCACACGTTTTTACGTCCTGAATGTCAGTTCATCACAACAGCTAATAACGTTAGCTTTAACTCTCCGCCGGAGTGGACTACCATCGCTCTTCAGGAGTACTAAACGAGACATAATGATTTTACTGTCTGCAACGAATGTTATAATAAAAGCCCTTCGTTCTATACACTTGTCTAATTGAAAACTTTATTAACAGACCGCAGAATGGGACAACTCAGCACGCTCTGAGCAAAGAAAGGAACTGAGATATGAATAGAGTATTGCTTGCTATGGTCCGGTAAATACGCTGATGTTATTGAACGCATAACTATATAATGTCAATGCCACAAAACGAATGCCTTTATTATAAAGTAGTAACTTTATAGTAATAATAATAAGAAAGGGTCGGGGGGGTTAGGGGTAACCACCCCTGCCCGCGACACCCGAGTGAACTGCACATCCGTGTTTCACTTTCAATAACTAATGCGTGCTTGCCGAGTCCCAAACAATATTCATGCTGCAAAGTCATCCTCTAAAGATAGACATTTAGACTAGAGGCAGGCTATATGCTATAAAGAGTAGACTACTACTACTACAAAAAAAAAATGCATTCAAACTTTTTTTTTTATTTTTTGTGTGCGTGCGGTAAAAACCGCGGCGGTAGGAAATATTTTGCAAATTTGTGCGATAAGGAAATAATCAATACCGTGGCAGCTCTAGTCCTGCCCCACACAGGCCCTGGTCCTGCCCCACACAGACCCTGGTCCTGCCCCACACAGACCCTGGTCCTGCCCCACACAGACCCTGGTCCTGCCCCAGACAGACCCTGGTCCTGCCCCACACAGACCCTGGTCCTGCCCCACACAGACCCTGGTCCTGCCCCACACAGGCCCTGGTCCTGCCCCACACAGACCCTGGTCCTGCCCCACACAGGCCCTGGTCCTGCCCCACACAGACCCTGGTCCTGCCCCACACAGACCCTGGTCCTGCCCCACAGACCCTTGCTTGACCTCCGCTGTCAAAAAGTGATTTTTTCAACTCTTCATTCGCCCACTCCACTCTCTTTCTGTCCGTCTCTTCCACTCCCATCCTCCCACGCTCCCTCTTCTCTCTCTCCCTTCTCCTGCTCTCTCTCTCACCCTTCTCCTGCTCTCTCTCTCTGAACCCCCACCCCCATGTACTCCTATCTTTTCATTCTACATTTGCTCTCTCTCTTCACAGCTCTTCTCCAGACACTTTCACATTTTCTTGTCTCTCCATGCTCTGTCTAGAGAGCCCCCCTTTAACTCCCTCCTTCCTCCTCTCTCTCTGTCTCCATCTCTCTGTCTGTCCCCCTCTTTCTCTCTCTCTCTCTGTATCTCTCTCCCTCTCCCTCTCTCTCTCTCTCTCTCTCTCTCTCTCTTCTCTCTCTCCCTTTTTCTATCCACATACTCTCTGCCCTCCTCCCCTGTTCTATCCCCCTCCCCACACACCCGCACACACACACACACACACACACACACACACACACACACACACACACACACACACACACACACACACACACACACACACACACACACACACACACACACACACACACACACACACACACACACACACACACACACACACACACACACGTCTCTCTGTTCACACTCTCTGTTCGAAGGCTCATCGGCGGCTCTTCGCTCCGCTGGGCAGTTCCCTGTGCGGCAGACGACGAGGCTATCGGCCGCGTCCAGACAGACGTAGTGGGGAGAGTGAGACACACAGATCAGGTTTACTGTGCGGCCGACTGGCTGGCCGGGGCTCACGAACCACAACAAACCCCCCCTCTGACACCAGAGACACCGCGGAGTGTACGCATCAGCCCCCCTCTGACACCAGAGACACTGAGGACCGTACGCATCAGACCCCCCTCTTGGGAGTGGAAATACCTACTGTAGGAATGTAATAATGAAATAGTTACTCATGAATGTAATAACCTTTTCTGAAAATATTCACGTCTACTACCCATGATGAATGTAATAACCTTTTCTGAAAATATTCTGATGTTTATATAAAGATGTCTACAATGTTTTTAGATTATCATTGTTAATTAAGTGAATTGTGATTGTCATATGTATCTCATGTATTGTTGTGTTTTGTGTTTTGTGTCGTCTTTCTGTGTGGACCCCAGGAAGACTAGCTCGCCACTTAGGTGGCAGCTAGTGGGGATCCTTTTAAACAATAAACGATAAACACCAGAGACACTGAGGACCGTACGCATCAGACCCCCTCCCACACCAGAGACACTGTGGACCGTTGCTATGGAATTTCAAATGGAGTAGGCTATCAACAAGCTTGGCAACGCAAACGAATGACGTGTTAGTCTAATGCAAGCGAACGTCATAAAAAGTCATCAGCACCTCGGACAGTTCTGGGAGTCGGGCCAGTTCAATGCCCAAGGCCCGTCGACTTGGTGTTGAAGGATTAATTACGGCTTTTCTCCAGCGCGTTGTGACAGTCACAAATGTGCCTATTGTATTTCTGTGTTGTTATTTAGTTGCCGTGCCGTGTTTGGTCATTAAATGGCGCTCCATTGTTTGTACCTGATTTTAGGGTTTAATTTGATTCAACCTGAGCCAGTGACTTCACTTCCTGTTCCACCCGACGTCCGACAGCAGCATCAAGCGTCAACTTGTTATAGTCAGTTCTCTAGTAACGATGTGGCTAGTGTTTGTGATCAAACTCATCCAGGTCGTCTTTCGATGGATTGGCATGTCTAATAATGCTGTTTTTCTGAATACCAATGTAGGCCCATCCTCTTTATCTATCCACTCGTTTATGGTTAACGGGTACGTTAAATCAAATGTAACGTTGTGCGCGGAGTAGGTCATGTTGACACAGTTTACGTTTGACATTATAAAGCCAGCGCAGTGGTATATTCATGGTGATTTAACCGTGAGTGTATCATGATTATACTCACGGTTTAGAACGCTCTCGACCAATCAATCACAATGTGTGGTCGGACCTACCTGTTGTATAATATACTGCAGGGGTCAGCAACCTTTTTGACATGGAGTGCCTGTTTGAAATATAGTTGTAACTAGTGTGCCTCAACAATATTCCACGCATCGTAATATTTTTTTCTCATAATCAGGTCTTTTTAATGATAATTTTTACATTATTACATCATTATTGTTATTGTTATTATTAACAATATTATTATGATGGTTGTATCAACCCTAAATCTGAGTTGGGGGGGGGGGGAATGCAATGCAGACAAACAGCTGCATACAGTGCGACCATTTCACTCATATTTGCCCATTCATTTTTGGACACATCACACACCATTGGTGTGTGTACTGTACGTGTGCTGTCATAGCTCCACCTACAGGCCTAATGGAGAACACCAGGATGTGAATGGAGGGTGAATGTGAGGTATATCGTGTAAATAAGTTTTGATTGATCGCAAGACTACACTGTAAAAAAAATATATAATAATAAGTTACCAGAACTTAAAAATATTGAGTTCAGTTACTGTGCATTAAGGTTTTCAGTTTTCAATCCATAATAAGTTAACAGAAAAATAAGTACACAACCACATTATTTCAACCTAATAAAACTATGTTTATTGTCATTGTTTTAAGAACACAAGTTGACTTGGTAATACTCACATTTTGAGTAAAAAAATGGCTTTTAACATGTGCAATGTTCAATGAAATAGAAAAATAAATAATACAATTTGTTGATTAATCCCACTGGTCACAATGGTGACCGTAATAATGTTTTTGTTATAAGGCTCTGCAAATGTTACTGAATGATGTAGCAATGTATTTCCAGCTAAATTGAAATAATAAACAAATAAAGGGTCTCAATTAAATATGTGGTAGTAAAAAGAACCTGTGGGAGGATTTCAACAAGATAAATGCGACAACAGTGCAAAATATTTCACTATAATATTTAAAAAAAAAATAAAAAAAAAAAATCATTTTTTTTTGTTTTTGTTTTTTCTGCTGCCCCCTGTGCCTATGCAAATGCCCCCGCGTGCCTGTGCAGGCACGCGTGCCTAGGGTTGCCGACCCCTGATATACTGTATACTTATTATAATAATAATAATAATAATAATAATAATAATAATAATAATAATAATAATAATAATAATAATAATAATAATAATAATAATAATAATAATAATAATAATAATAATAATAATAATAATAATAAACGTTATACTTTCATATATACTTTCATACAGAAACTGCAGCTCAAAGTGCTTCACAACAGAAAAAAGACAGGCATAAAATGAGCACATAAAGTGCAGACATCACAGTTTCACATTAGGATCTAACATCCCAACAGGCCACATTGTTTATGGTTTGATTCAGTTTTAAATAGACAATAATAAAAAGAGTAAGATAAAAATAGTAAAATAGTGTACTAGTGCAGTGCAATAAAATGGTAGAATAGAATAGATGAAATAATTGTTTTACAGTGCAATAAAATTGTTCTGGATTACTGTTCAACAGTTCAAAGTCGTCTTCACCTTCTCTGTTTGGTATCCACAGTTTAAAACATGACAGTCTTCCCTCCTGTTTTATACCCACGTTGACCCTTCGAACCTCCCACCCAGGGCAAACCTCCCTCTCAGGGCGCAGTTCCCTCTATCAGGGTGCAGTGCCTGGGTCCTACACAGTTTTAAAGCCTGACAGTCTCTTGTTTGATACCCACACAGTTTAATACCTGACAGTTTTGAACCTGTAATAAAAAGCAATAGACAGAGTAAAATAATACAGTTCAATAAAATTGTAGAATAGAATAGATTAATAATATAGCACATGCATGAGTCTGGTCTCTGAAGTTTCTTATAATTAATTTGAGTACTAATGAAATAGAGGTTTGAACACACTGAAGTACATTTTTTGTGTACTCATATTTCTTTTTACTGGTTGCCAGATGCCTGTTTTTAAGTCCCAACTGAGGTGTAGGAGCTGGAAAAACATAATGGTTCCGTCTCTCCATCTGGTCTTATGTAGTACAGGTCCAAAGTTTATAAAAATCCCACGGAAAATGAATATTTTACAAAGCACTTGGATTGGGTCCCCGGGCGCGGCCCCACGCCCCACGGCCCCATGTCTGCTCCCGGCTGCCCTTGGGGGGAGGAACGGGATGGGTCAAGCGCAGAAAGGAAATCTAATTGGCGACCCAAAAATGTGTGTGTTCGCTGCATGACTACATTGTAATGTGTGCTACGAATAAAGACTTCTTCAAGTCCAGTTTAATCTTAATTTAATCTTTAATAATATAATATAATATATACCTGTAGCATAATATATATTGCCATATATAACTTAATTATTAATTTGGTAATTAATAGCAATCTCTCTCCTATCCCAACTCAACTCCAACCCACACCTCAGACTAACACTAAAGATGTGAACAAAGTGCAGTAACAAGCGGGTCTATTTAGCCTGAAATATAGTTTGATAGCATTTCAGATTCTCAGATTCAGAATGATGAACTGCATCATTATAGTGGAATGCAGCCTTGGAGATGTCCCTTGCAAGAATATATAAATAAAACAGAACTCGTGTTTGAATACTCAAGTATTCAAAATGTATTGAATAATGTACAGCTTGTATTTAGCCTGTGGCCAGAAAGCCTCTACACTGAACAAAACAAATCCCCATTTTAACAAGAAATCTTTCTCCTCGTCTTGAAACCAATATTTTAAACAAGCAAAACCGTCAATGGGTTGAGATCATTTTACTTACAAAGACAAGGATTTTCTCAAAACAAGCTCTCTCTCCCCCTCTGTCTCTATCTCTCCCCCACTGTCTCTCCATCTCTCCCTCCCTCCCTCCCTCTCCCTCTCCCCCCTCTATCTCTATCTCTCCCCCTCTCTCTCTCCCCCCTCTATCTCTGTATCTCTATCTCTCCTCCACTCTCTCTCCATCTCTCCCTCCCTCTCCCCCCTTTATCTCTATATCTCTCCCCCACTCTCTCTCCATCTCTCCCCCCTCCATCTCTCCCTCTCCCCCCTTTATCTCTCTATCTCTATCTCTCCCCCACTCTCTCTCCATCTCTCCCCCCTCCGTCTCTCCCTCCCTCCCCCTCTCAGATCACGTCTGATAGGTCATGCACAAGAGCCCAGTCTACACCTGAGGCAGAAACAGATTCCCATTAAAGGAGCACTTTGAATTTTTTTAATTCCAGTTGATTATTTTTCTCCACTTGACACCTGTCTCGCTGGAGGACAACATGTCTCACTGGAGGACAACATGTCTCACTGGAGGACAACACGTCTCACTGGAGGACAACACGTCTCACTGGAGGACAACATGTCTCACTGGAGGACAACGCGTCTCACTGGAGGACAACACGTCTCACTGGAGGACAACACGTCTCACTGGAGGACAACATGTCTCACTGGAGGACAACGCGTCTCACTGGAGGACAACACGTCTCACTGGAGGACAACATGTCTCACTGGAGGACAACATGTCTCACTGGAGGACAACACGTCTCACTGGAGGACAACACGTCTCACTGGAGGACAACACGTCTCATGTCTCACTGGAGGACAACATGTCTCACTGGAGGACAACACGTCTCACTGGAGGACAACATGTCTCACTGGAGGACAACACGTCTCACTGGAGGACAACACGTCTCACTGGAGGACAACACGTCTCACTGGAGGACAACACGTCTCACTGGAGGACAACATGTCTCACTGGAGGACAACACGTCTCACACGTCTCACTGGAGGACAACATGTCTCACTGGAGGACAACACGTCTCACTGGAGGACAACACGTCTCACTGGAGGACAACATGTCTCACTGGAGGACAACACGTCTCACTGGAGGACAACACGTCTCACTGGAGAACATGTCTCCCCGGAGGACAACACGTCTCACTGGAGAACAACATGTCTCACTGGAGGACAACACGTCTCACTGGAGGACAACACGTCTCACTGGAGGACAACACGTCTCACTGGAGGACAACACGTCTCACTGGAGGAGGACAACACGTCTCACTGGAGGACAACACGTCTCACTGGAGGACAACATGTCTCACTGGAGGACAACACGTCTCACTGGAGGACAACACGTCTCACTGGAGGACAACACGTCTCACTGGAGGACAACACGTCTCACTGGAGGACAACATGTCTCACTGGAGGACAACACGTCTCACTGGAGGACAACACGTCTCACTGGAGGACAACATGTCTCACTGGAGGACAACACGTCTCACTGGAGGACAACACGTCTCACTGGAGGACAACACGTCTCACTAGAGGACAACACGTCTCACTGGAGGACAACACGTCTCACTGGAGGACAACACGTCTCACTGGAGGACAACACGTCTCACTGGAGGACAACACGTCTCACTGGAGGACAACACGTCTCACTGGAGGACAACATGTCTCACTGGAGGACAACACGTCTCACTGGAGGACAACACGTCTCACTGGAGGACAACATGTCTCACTGGAGGACAACACGTCTCACTGGAGGACAACATGTCTCACTGGAGGACAACACGTCTCACTGGAGGACAACACGTCTCACTGGAGGACAACACGCCTCACTGGAGGACACTATTTAAACACACGTCTCACTGGAGGACAACACGTCTCACTGGAGGACACTATTTAAACACACGTCTCACTGGAGGACAACACGTCTCACTGGAGGACACTATTTAAACACACGTCTCACTGGAGGACAACACGTCTCACTGGAGGACAACACGTCTCAATGGAGGACAACATGTCTCACTGGAGGACAACATGTCTCACTGGAGGACAACACGTCTCACTGGAGGACAACACGCCTCACTGGAGGACAACACGTCTCACTGGAGGACAACACGTCTCACTGGAGGACAACATGTCTCACTGGAGGACAACACGTCTCACTGGAGGACAACATGTCTCACTGGAGGACAACACGTCTCACTGGAGGACAACACGTCTCACTGGAGGACAACATGTCTCACTGGAGGACAACACGTCTCACTGGAGGACAACATGTCTCACTGGAGGACAACACGTCTCACTGGAGGACAACACGTCTCACTGGAGGACACTATTTAAACACACGTCTCACTGGAGGACAACACGTCTCACTGGAGGACAACACGTCTCACTGGAGGACAACATTTACACGTACACTATGTCCTTTACGTTTCTCAGAAATGGCATGCTAGCTTATGGTTGAAATGCCAAAATGTTGGCGTGTTCCTTTGGGTGTCAAGGGATGAAAAGTAATCAACTGGAATTAAAAATGCCAAAGCACTCCTGTAAGTGCACGGTGGGAAAGGTTCAGAACATTCTGCGTCAGACTGCATCCAGACGCAGAGTATGTGCCATTTACACACACACACACACACACACTCATGCGCGCGCACACAGCGACGCACACACAATGTACAGCATGCAGACACGCACCCATCGTGCAATTGACTGCTTTAACCACGGCAGTTACCGCATGCACGTGTGCACAGAGTACACACACACACACTGCATTAATGGTGGTATGAGTGGGTGGTTCTCTCTGTGTTATTATCTTCAGCGTGGCAGAGGAATTATTGGCCCCCTCAGGTATCAGTGAAGAATATCTCATTTCATCTCGTCTTTCCGGGCTAGAGGATGAGACACACACAGACGTCTACAGGGTGTTTTACTGTATGTACTAGGGATGTTCAAAATCCAAGTGCACCGGTTTGAAAAAGTGCACACCGGCTACAATTCCGGTTGAACTCGCGATGCATCTATTATAGTTCAAGTTTCAAGTTTCAAGTTTCAAGTTTCTTTAATAGTTGTCATACAGAAGTACAGAATACTTTTATACAAAATGCTTCTTACTGTTTTGCTCCAGAGACTGTGTTAGACAAGATAAGTATGAAATACAATAGTATAGCATGTAAAATAGAAGTAAAAATAGAGGTCACAGTGTTCAGTATAGACGTACAATGTTCGATGCAGAATAGACGTAACTGAGTTACCATACAATATACAATATACTATGCAATATCCAATACTATATAGTGCAGAGCAGAAATGGGATGAGGTACAATTTAGGTACAATTTACAGTAAGGTGTACGAGTTGTAGTGCAAATCCTTTACCAATAAATATAAAGTGTAAAGTGTGTTTAGGTGTTCTAAAGTGTGTAAAGTGGGTGCTGCAGTGAGTTGTTTGTTTAAAGTGAGTGTGTGCGTGTGGATGTGTGTGCTGTGTGCATTTGATGGTTGTTGCATAGTGTTTATTGTTCGTTGAGCAGCCTGATGGCCTGGGGATAGAAGCTTCTTCTTTGCATTGGTAAAAAAAAACGATTCATTCATATAATTTCCTCTCATCCACTTCTGTCAGCACTCAGCAGAGACGATCTTTGCTTCGCTACTACGGAAGGCGAGTCACAGTTATCAACCAACAGGGACGTCGAGGAGAAAGAGATACACGGCGCACCGAAAAGTACATACAAATCAAATGTTTGGAGGCGGCTAGGTGGTGCAGTGGGCAAGGCGCTCACCACCAACGCAGGAGACGCTGGGTTCGAGCCCAGCTCTCCGCATTGCTATCAGCTTGGCTGGTCGTTCATACTAACACAATTGGCAGTATTAGGGGGTGGGAAGCTGATGGGTGGGGATCGGACGTTGTGGACAGCGACTCCTACAGGTCGGTTGGTGCGCCTGCGCTGCAGAATCAGGAAGCGACGGGGGCGGCGTGCCCTCCAAACGCAGACCCTCGCCGCTGAGAGATCGCGCTGTGCAGGTGAAAAGATGCGACGGCTGCCTCCTCGAGTACCGGAGGGGACACGTGATGTAAGGCTTAGTCCACATTGCAGCCGGCTTGTGGGAGGCATGGCCTAACAACGTTCGAGACAGGGGAGGGTAGAATTGGACGATACGAAATTGGGATGGGAGAAAAATAGAAAATGGGAGAAAAAAGTAGATATGTTTAATCAAATCGTATCGAACTGTATCTCAACAGGGTTGAATCGTATCGCATCACATCGCCCGGTGCTTCAAATGTATCGTATCGTTGGCAACGTATCGAGATGCGCATCGCATCGGCCTCAGTGATGGAGATGCACATCCCTAGTGTGTACTGTACTGTACTGTACTGTACTACACACCCGGGAGGTGTACCTCCAGATATACACAGATCACCTCTGTTCTCTATTTCTATTCCACCACCAGGTAGACTAAAGACGTCTATTCTCTATTCATATTCCCTATAGCACCACCCGGTAGACTAAAGACCTCTGTTCTCTATTCCTATACCACCACCCAGTAGACTAAATACACGTTCAGAATGTATTTCGTTTTTTGTTTTAATGTCAGTGCCCGGCCTCTGTGAATGTCGGGTGGTTTCCCGCCTCTTTCTCTCAGAACGCCTCCAAGAATGGAGTGCACGTTCCGTTACCATAGCGACACCGACTGTTGCAATGCAGTCCCCGGGCGCGGTCCCACACCGCAGCCCATGTCTGCTCCCGGCTGCCCTTAGGGGGGGGGGGATGGGTCTAGTGCAGAGAGGTGTTTCATCGGTGAACCATTGCATGTGTGTGTGTCGCCCATCTCATATGTGACCCGGCACGGTCTAACCCGACTCGTTAACTCATTGACCGCCAAACCCTAGATAAGTCGAGTTTCGCTGCCAGCGGTAGAGCGCCATAGCCGAGATTTCTCTGGTTTTGATCCTTTGATATTTTTCCTTTGATCCCCGTTCTAGACACTCAGCCGGAGCTCCCTGGGTCTCCCTGGGTCGGCACATCTGCCGACGTTACAATTGCAATGACGATCGAATCCTGCCAGGTGGCAGTATCGCCTACCTTTTGAACTGGGATAGATTAGTGTGGGGACACTTTTCTTTATTTTTTTTTGTCTGCAAGAACTCCTCCCCCTCAGAGGACAGAGCGACAGAGCGATCGCTCTGAGATTTTATCGCCTCAAACCTATTTCCCGTATACACGAGTATACACATATACACGAGTAATCGCGATGGCGATGGGATCACTGGGATTATTCTTTTTGGAGTATTTCTTTTTTTGGAGTATTTCTTTTGAAATTTTTTTTTCGAAGCTTCGAATTAAAATCGAAGCTCGGCCCCCGAAGCTTCGATTGCCAAAAAAAACTTCGAAGGTCAGCCCTAATTGTCTCCATAGCTATAACACACAATGGGTCCGCAAACATCGCTAAAATGGTCAATAATGCTGGCGCCATTGAGTAGAGATGGGAAAAGAGCGTGGCGGTCAATGAGTTAAAGGGGAACTATTTTACTATTTCTTTCACTATTTGGGCACTTTTACACAATTCCTGTGAGTCTATGGAACACCTCTGTAATATATATATTTTTTTTATTCATTGTTTTGTATTTCTAATCAAGTCCTCAAAAACAGCATTTTTCTACCTCAAGATCTCGAGCCGTTTTGAGCCTGGGCAGCAGGTGCAGGTGCAGGTGCCACTGTGTGCAGCTCATCTTGTATCTCAACATTATCATGCAGCAGTGTCTCTCTGACATCACATATCGCGCACATTTTCAAATGACTCAGTTCAGTGAGGGTGAATATTGTGAGAGGAGAATTGGAAGAATGCACCAATATGAGAATTTTGAGACATAGATCATATTAATATAAGTTCACATAGCTAGGAAACAATGCTAAACACTCAAAAAGGCCATTTATAAGATAGTTCCCCTTTAAGAGGACAGCCAACAGCCCCTTTGAGGCTCTATAGCTCAAAACCGGCTATTGTGTTATCAACTTTGTTAATAAGACATAGATTGAAAAGTATCCGCCCAATTTGTACAAGTGATGGCTTATTTTGTAGGTAAGAACTTGTACTTTGATATAATGTAAAGAAATAAATAATAATTTAAGCTTGCTTATGTGTGGTCACATATGTGTGTGTGTGTGTGTGTGTGTGTGTGTGTGTGTGTGTGTGTGTGTGTGTGTGTGTTCATCTGCATGACAAATAAAGACCTCTTCTAGGATGACTGAATGACTGAGTGAGTGAGTCAGTGACACTGACACTGGGGCTTCACGCCACGAGGAGTAGAGGGGACTCTTTCACGTCGCATTTTCTATTTCAAGGATCTCTTCTGAATCTTTCGCCCTGAGCTGCTGTCACCTCCACTCTTTTACCTGTCAGATAGATCTTTCCACCACAAACTCCCACATGATGTCTGGCAGGCAGCCTGGTGGAGCCTGAGCTGGTAGACCCACTAATCAGCCCCAGGGGAGCGACGTCTGTTAGCCCTCAGTCCAGCGGGCCCTCACCTGAACGTCTCCTAAACACAACTGTATTCTCTCTCTATTCCCTCAGTGTCCCTCGGTACACACACACACACACGCACACACACACGCACACACACACGCACACACACACGCACACGCACACGCACGCACACGCACACACACACACATACAAACACACACACACACACGACGCGTGTCTTCAGAACCCGGACCCGGTCAATAGACCTTTTCCCGGTAGAATTCCGTTGCAGCAGGAACACCGCTCGAGTCCGTCCTGTACATCCTGCCGGCGGCTGATAATATTGGTTTAGAATGTGCAAACGTTGTCACGTTGTGAAAAAGGGCCTATAAACATATAATACCCTCGGCTCAGCTCCTCCTCTCCTGTTGTCTACAAGCGGTTCTATCTCTCCCCCGTGGGTCCAGATCATACAGACGATTAGGTGGAGTACAGTACGTCATAAATCACAGGTGTCACCCGGTTAGAGTTAGCAGCATCTGTTCTGTCCATCATCACCCCCTGCTGTCGCAGGATCCGTGTGGAACATAATCTACTACGGTCAGCATAACACCACCAACCAATACAGGTGTGTTTGGGTATTTTAATATAGGATCAATTCTCGGGGGAACAGCAGGGTGGGTGCGGTGAGATGGGAGGGAGGGAGAGAAAAGACGTTGTGAACCGTATCACTATTACTGCTGCCACTCACTACAGTTATCACTATTACTGCTGCCACTCACTACAGTTATCACTATTACTGCTGCCACTCACTACAGTTATCACTATTACTGCTGCCACTCACTACAGTTATCACTATTACTGCTGCCACTCACTACAGTTATCACTATTACTGCTGCCACTAACTACTGTTCACTACAGTTATCACTATTACTGCTGCCACTCACTACTGTTATCACTATTACTGCTGCCACTCACTACAGCTATCACTATTACTGCTGCCACTCACTACAGTTATCACTATTACTGCTGCCACTCACTACAGTTATCACTATTACTGCTGCCACTCACTACTGTTCACTACAGTTATCACTATTACTGCTGCCACTCACTACAGTTATCACTATTACCGCTGCCACTCACTACTGTTATCACTATTACTGCTGCCACTCACTACAGCTATCACTATTACTGCTGCCACTCACTACTGTTATCACTATTACTGCTGCCACTCACTACAGTTATCACTATTACTGCTGTCTGATTGAATGCTGCCACTCACTGCCGTCACTCTACATTGTAAAAAGTGCTTTGAGTGTGTCTAGAAAAGTGCTCTATAAATGCAATGATCATTCATTCATTCATTCATTATAGTGACACTTTGCCCTGTAGATTGAAAGGTTCTAGAATTTTCTTTCATCATAACTCAAACCTTACCTCACAGAAAGGCATCATGGTATTCTGTATTTGGTATCACGGTGTTTCCATGGCATCAATAAACTATGGCTTAAAGTTGATTACACCGTGGTATTATTTAAGGACAATATCGCCATGGCGATATACATGACTTTTACCATGGGTGTACTTTACCACAATTTATATCCTGTTAGGAAGTGAATCTTATACATCCAATAGCCAATTTCCTTACATTGTGTTCACAGTACAAACATTACCTTAGATGGGCATAAGGCCTGATTCTGCCTGCATGTGTGCCACCGTCAGGATCTATATATACACTGATATGCATCTCTTCGTCTAGTTATAAGGAAACTGCCACCTTCTTGCTCTCTCTCTCTTGTCCTGTCTCCTCTGGCTTAGCTGGTCCTGCTCCCTTTCTCCCCTACCCCCTCCTCTTTCTCTTCTGCTTCCCCGCTCTCTCCCTCCCGCTCTCCTCTCTTTCTCTCCTCTTTCACCCTTTCTCTCCTCTCTTTCTCTTTCTCCAACCGTGTAACAATTGTACTGTATGCTACTAACTTATACAAACTTAAAATACCATCAAACTGCCGCGACACCTTTTCGTAAGGGTTTCCAAGCTTCAAAATGTACGTTTTGAACACCAGTGATCAGCTTTTATATTTTCTCAGAATAACTTCTTCCATCTTCCCTGCGTGGAGCCCCTTCAGGAGGTCCCAATCGTCTGGGTTGTTATTATAATCCATCTCAGGAGAAAAGCAAAGCATTCACTCCAAAAAAAAAACACAAAACTCTGACCCCAGATCAGCTTTGTGAAAACGCACACACACGCGACTGCCGACATCGAGCGAAGGGCGAGGAAAGCGAGGATACTCACATCCCACCATCATCATGGCCACGGAGAATATCTTCTCCCCGTCCGTGGAGGGCGCGATGTTCCCGAAGCCGATGGTGGTCAGGCTGGTCATGGTGAAGTACAGCGAGGTGATGTACAGGGAGTCTTTCCCGGGACCGCCCTCCCACTGGCCGGAGCCGCTGGCGTTGAAGCGGTAGGGCGAGCCGATGCTGAGGGCTAACTGGTAGAGCCAGCTGTCCGTCTTGATGGTGTTGGTGTCCTCGTCGATGACCTCGTAGTCGCCGATGCTGTACCTGTTGGGAGGCCATTTTGAGTTAGCGGAGGAACGGGGGGTCTTGTTTTGAGTAGGGATGTCCGATATTATCGCCCGACCGATATTATCGGCCGATATCGGCAGTAAAATGTGATATCGGAAAATATCGGTATCGGTTTAAAAAAAACAAAAACAATAACAATATTTGTTATATATATATCCAGTGAAATTATTAGTTACCTGAAATTATTCAGTTTTTTGGGGGGGGGGGGGGGGGGGGGGGGACCCTGCATATATCGGTATCGGTTGATATCGGTTGATATCGGTATCGGAAATTAAGAGTTGGACAATATCGGAATATCGGTATCGGTAAAAAAGCCAATATCGAGCATCCCTAGTTTTGAGAAGTGACAAGGGCTTGTTTGAAAGGTTTAAAGGTTACATCTATAGATAGATGAATAGAAAAGAACATTTGGTGAACCGTAAAAAAAACAAAACAAGGCAACCGAGTAAAAATACTTTATTCTAATGGCTAACCTTTTCTCCAGATGCAGACAGGCCACTTCAGACAACTACCTCTGTACTGTAGCACGTCTGAGGTTCCCTGAGATGCGTGTGTGATATATTGCTCCACATGGCACATAAGCCCTAATGTGTCTCCCCGTCCTCTCTCTTGCTCTCTCCCCACTCATCAACCTTCTCTCTCACTCCTCTCTTCCCTCCCCTTCATCTTTCTCACCTCTCCCTCCCTCCCTCTCTCCCCTCCCTCCCTCTCCTCCCTCCCTCCCTCTCTCCCCTCTCTCTTTCTCCCCCTTTATCTCCCCTTCCTCCCTCCCTCCCCCGTCCCTCCCTCTCTAATATTTAAGCATTACATCACGCGCAGGAGTGGTTTGTGAACAATAAACCATGCCTAGGGGTGGTCGTTAAGCCTGAGGCGCAGCCAAGGGTCGTTAGACCCCCCTAGGCATGGTTTATTGTTCACAAATCACTCCTGCAAGTGGTGTAATGCTTTTATACAACTGCCACATTCATCCAACCTTATTGCTATACAATAAACACACATTAATCGAAGGTTTATTGAAAAAACCATCCGCCAGAAAAAGTAGTTCCCACAACTACAAAAAAGACAAGTTGCCTCCATGTGGAAGCAGCTTGAAGTGCATCCAACCAACTAACACATCCAACTGTGTGTTATTGGAACTAACACATCCAACTGCCTTTCAACTAAGACATCCAACCAACTAACACATCCAACTTTTCTTTAGTTTTTAATTATGAATTTAGTGGTTATTGGATGATTGATTGAAAATTGTATTACCAGATGCAGAATGGGTACAATGCAGTACGGCTCAATACACACAATTGTTAAGGGGATGCAGACCTACTTTCTATAGAACTTCATTCTTAGATGCTTCTATTGAAAGTAGGTAAAAAAAAAAATTAAAAAAAAACATTGCAATTAATCAAAAACATTGTGTGTGTGTGTGTGTGTGTGTGTGTGTGTGTGTGTGTGTGTGTGTGTGTGTGTGTGTGTGTGTGTGTGTGTGTGTGTGTGTGTGTGTGTGTGTGTGCGTGTGTGTGTGTGTGTGTGTGTGTGTGTATATGTGTGTGTATATGTGTGTGTATGCGACCGAGTGAGTGTGTCTGGAAGCCAGACAATGTGAAGCACGTTAGATCTCTAATAGAAGCACGTTAGATCTCTAATAGAAGCATGTTAGATCTATAATAGAAGCATGTTAGATCTCTAATAGAAGCACGTTAGATCTCTAATAGAAGCACGTTAGATCTCTAATAGAAGCACGTTAGATCTCTAATAGAAGCATGTTAGATCTCTAATAGAAGCATGTTAGATCTCTAATAGAAGCATGTTAGATCTCTAATAGAAGCATGTTAGATCTCTAATAGAAGCATGTTAGATCTCTAATAGAAGCATGTTAGATCTCTAATAGAAGCACGTTATGTTAGATCTCTCCAGCGGATGATGGAAGGAGATGAGAAGTCTTTACTGTTCAGTGAGAGCGGCGGATCGGAGGTAAACGTTTAGAAGTGAGTCTGTGTCGGCGGTGAAAGAGTGGTTATCTTATCAGCACATCCCTAAAGATGACAGAAAGAGAACCGTACCAGATGCACGCCAGCCAGTGGGCCACCAGTCCAAACACGCAGACCAGCAGAACCAGCACCGCTGCCCCATACTCCAGGTAGTGGTCCAGCTTACGGGCCACGCGGCCCAGCCTCAGCAGCCTCACCACCTTCAGAGAGCTGAACAGACTGCTGATACCCTGGAGAGAGAGAGGGGGGAGAGGGAGAGGGAGAGAGGGAGAGAGAGAGAGAGGGAGAGAGAGGGGGGAGAGGGAGAGAGGGAGAGGGAAGAGAGGGAGATGGAGATGGAGGAATGATGGATGGAGAAAAGGAGGGAGGAGAGGGAGGAGGGGAGAGAGAGGGAGGAAGGATGGGGAGAGAGAGGGAGGGAGGAGAGGGAGGGAGGGGAGAGAGAGGGAGGGGAGAGAGAGGGAGGAAGGATGGGGAGAGAGAGGAAGGGAGGAGAGGGAGGGGGAGAAAGGAGGGGGGAGTGAGATGGAGGGAGAGAGGGAGGGAGGAGAGGGGGAGGGAGAGGGAGAGGGAGGGAGGAGAGAGAGGAAGGAGTGAGATGGAGGGAGAGAGGGGGGAGGAGAGGGGGAGGGAGAGGGAGGGAGGATAGGGAGGGAGGTAGGAAGGAGGGGGGAGTGAGATGGAGGGAGAGAGGGAGGGAGGAGAGGGAGGGAGGTATGAGGGGGGAGTGAGATGGAGGGAGGAGAGGGGGAGAGAGAGAGGGAAGGGAGGGAGAGGTGAGAAAGATGAAGAGGAGGGAAGAGAGGAGGGAGGAGTGAGAGAGAAGGTCGATGAGAGAGGAGAGAGCAAGAGAGAGGAAGGGGAGAGACATACGGAAATAGAGAGGGAGCGAGGGGGAGAGACAGAAGGGTAGAGTGAGGATGGACAGAATGAGGGAAAAGGAGAGGTAGGGAAGGAGAGAGAGGGAGAGAGAGATAAAAGAGGGTCAATGGGTCATCCAGTCTACAGATCAGCTCTATTTAAAAAGAAATTTCATCTGCATCACACCATGAGAAGATAGATAGATAGATAGATAGATAGATAGATAGATAGATAGATAGATAGATAGATAGATAGATAGATAGATAGATAGATAGATAGATAGATAGATAGATAGATAGATAGATAGATAGATAGATAGATAGATAGATAGATAGATAGATAGATAGATAGATAGATAGATAGATAGATAGATAGATAGATAGATAGATAGATAGATAGATAGATAGATAGATAGATAGATAGATAGATAGATAGATAGATAGATAGATAGATAGATAGATAGATAGATAGATAGATAGATAGATAGATAGATAGATAGATAGATAGATAGATAGATAGATAGATAGATAGATAGATAGATAGATAGATAGATAGATAGATAGATAGATAGATAGATAGATAGATAGATAGATAGATAGATAGATAGATAGATAGATAGATAGATAGATAGATAGATAGATAGATAGATAGATAAACATGGCAGAAAATCCACATATAAGATTCGTACATGGAATTTATAGAATCTGCCCGACAACCAGTGATGTGATGTGATATATAATATACAGTAGTATAAACAACACAGATGAAATGAGTAAGGTAATGATGCCTGTAGGCAGGAGCTATAATGTTTCTTATGAAACATTCACAACCTCTTTCCACGTGGGACGCCGCGAGAATCAAGAATAAGTCTGTGTAGACCCAGAGGCGAGGAGGCGATAGGGTCTCACTGGAGGAGACAACAAGACCCCCCCTCCCCCCCCCCCCCTCCAGACCCATGTAATTAAAGGGCCTAGAGCATCAACACATTGCTTAGATCTCATGTCAGTGGGGATGGTGAAAGATATGGCTTGTTTTCGTTGTTTATAAAAGGGGAATTGTGTATGTAAATACCTATAGCTAGGGCTTAAAACACATGCCCGGCTAAGACAGAAGCAGAGGGCCAAGGCCACAATCAAGAACATATATTCCAGCTTAAAAAGGATGGAGGAAATGCGCCTACTGTCAGACAAGAAGATAGATAACAATTTCCTCTGTGTGTGTTCAGTAGGAAGCTCTCCGGATACGTCCCACTAGCCTAGCCGTTGGCCGAACACACCCCTCCCGGTGTCTTAGGGGCCAGGGGTTCCCAAACTTTTCAGGCCAGGACCCAGAAAATAAGGCGTCAGAGAGCCGCGGCCCAATGCACATCGTCAGGCTTTCTTTTTTCTTTTTTTTTGCCAGGCGACCGATTTTTTAAGCCAAATATCACTTCAATCCTATTAAGTTAGTTATTCATTTATATGTGCTATTTATGAGAGGGCTAACTTGTTGCAAAATAATAATGATAATAATAATAGCCTCATTAAAAATACTATTGTTGCTTCGGTTGTTTTCAGCGTTTTATGTGCATAATCTGTTATTTAGTTTGAAATGTTCGTTGAAATAAGTAGATTTTTCGTTTTTGTTTATTTATTAAGTTAATATAAAACCATATAGTCACATTTTAGAATACAATAGAATAGAATTTTAGAATACAACTAGAAACACTGTCCTGGCCTGCTTCTAAGTTCAGTGGCCTGACAATTTTTTTTGAAATCATCTCGCGGCCCTCCCGTGGCTGCTCGCGGCCCACCTTTGGGTCGCGACCCCGACTTTGGGAACCTCCCGGTGTCTTAGGCTAGGCTAGCGGTCCGTATCCGCTTCCATTGACTAAGCTAGGCCAGTGTTTGCAGCCGGATGGCTTTCTACTGAAATTGGTGTCTATCTTCTTGTCTGACTCTGGAGAAGACGGCAGGTGAATTTCAGATAATGTCGGCGTGTTCCTTTAAAGCACAACACTAAAAACAGCTTCGAACAACAGGAGTGGTTGGAGTGAAAAGCGCCATCTGACAGCTGACGCACTCAGGCACACATACATACATGGCATGGTACACATGTGCACAGAAACCCATATATATATGTGCTGGTGTGCACGCACACAGACACAAGCACGCACATAAATGGTAAATAGTGCATTTATATAGGGCTTTTATCCAAAGCGCTTTACAATTTTTTTCCTCACATTTTACACATTCACTCACACATTCACACACCGATGGCGGAGGCGACCGTGCCAGGTGCCGACCTGCACATCGGGAGCAGTTAGGAGTTAAGTGTCTTGCTCAAGGACACTTCGACACGCTGCCCGGGAGGAGCGGGGAATCGAACCGGGAACCTTCCGACTACCAGACGACCGCTCTACCTCCTGAGTCACTGTCGCCCCAAATAAATACAAACAAACCTGCGCGCTAATACGAACACAAAACACACACACACACACACACACGTACAAAAAGACACACATCAGACACATGCTCATCGTCTGACGTACAGGACACATTCTCACATTCTCGCCCGTCACATTCTCTGAAGAACCGCGGCCCGTTGTCTTTGTGAGGCCACATCTCCCCGTCCTCAAAAGAAGAGACACAAAGGCGTTCTGGCTGAGCGGCAAGTCCACAAAACAAAAAAGGGATTCTTTCTAATGTGAAAAACTACCGCTGTGTGGAGAAGGTCGGGGGGGGGGGGGGGGCCTGAAGCGATTACGTTTGTGCCGCGCTATCTGTTTTATCACGGCTCTACACTGGGAGGGTGGGGGGGGGGGGGGAGGGGCGGGGGAGCAACAGAAGCCAAGGCAGTGCAAAGTAAACACCGCTAAACGCGCACCGACATCAGGTCGCCAATTAAAAACAGCTTTGCTTACTTTTGAAGCACTGCCACATAAAAGCGTGCGAGGGGAAGCCGGGTTATCTGTCTGACGACGGATGTTTCCGCGTTACATGGAAGGGGCGGGTGATACTTCAGACTGGGTAAATAGTCGTATTTCTTCCCCTACTTGATTAGATCTAGAGAGTAGAGCACACGGCAGGATGGGGGATGAGACGGACGTGGCTTGTGGCTCGAGCAGGAACCGTTACCGCTGTTGCCTCACAGTTTTCCGCGAAGAGTTTGCGTGTTCTCTGCTCGTCCGTGTGGGTTTCCTCCGGGTACTCCGGTTTCCTGCCACACCATAAGAGACGTGCTAAACGTACGCACTACCATGAGAAAACACTGCATCTCGATATGTGGAGTGAAACTGTGGAACAGTCTAAATGTGGTGCTAAAGCAATGTCCAAACATGAGACAATTCAAACTGATGTAGAAGGAAATTATGTTCACGAGGTACAGGGATGAGGAAGGGACTTGATATTCACGGGTGTTTACATTTTTATTTTGTTTTCTATTTTATTTTATTTTATACATATATAGTTTTTGTTTTTTGTTTTGCATATATATATATATTTTTTTTTCTTTTATTTTTTATGTTTAAAATAGTACACTCATTTGAGTAGTGGAAAAGGGGTAGGATTAAATAAGTGTATACTTCTTCCTACTCCTTTTCGAACATGCAGATTGAGTTGTTTTGCTTTTTTGTTATTGTTTGTTGTATTCATTGCATGTTCGAAATAAAGACTTCAAATCAAATCAAAAATCAAAAATCATGCTAGTAGGTACAAACTCCCGTCATTGTCCTTCAACAAGGCACTGGCGTTAGCACTGGGAGACCATGGCTTTGCACTGCTCCTATTATATAGTCAGGACGGGTTAAACGCCCAATTCCTGGTATATGCAAAAAGAGATTCTACTTCTATAGGCAGGCAGACTATGGCAATATCACCAGAGGGGTTCAATTGACCACAGGCCGTAATAGTCAGCCTGTTTGTCTTGTCTAGTCTAGTCTAGTCTAGTCTAGTCTAGTCTAGTCTAGTCTAGTGTGTGTGTGTGTGTGTGTGTGTGTGTGTGTGTGTGTGTGTGTGTAGGTGTGTGTGTGTGTGTGTGTGTGTGTGTGTGTGTGTGTGTGTGTGTGTGTGTGTGTGTGTGTGTGTGCGTGCGTGCGTGCGTGCGTGCGTGTGTGTGTGTGTGTGTGTGTGTGTGTGTGCGCGTGTGTGTGTGTGTGTGTGTGTGTGCGCGTGTGTGTGTGTGCGTGTGTGTGTGTGTGTGTGCGTGTGCGTGTGTGTGTGTGCGCACGCGTGTGTGTGTGTGCATGTGTGATTGTGTTGTGTGTAGTTGAAGTATTTAGTACAAATTGTATTGTATCATATGTTGTGTATTGGAAATCGTGTCATATTGTACTTGCTGAAGTATATATAATCTTGCAATTAGTTATTGGTGGGGGATGGAAACGGATAAGCTTTGCTTCTTCCATCTCCTTCTCAAACAGTGTACAGTTTCTGGCTGTTGTTGTTGTTTTTTTGGGGGGGGGGGGGTTCCTCTTTTCCCATTTCATTTATTTTTTCAAATGTTGTTTTGCCGGACAATGGTAAATGTAGCCAGGCTAACACTGCGGTTTGAAATAAACTATTGAATCTCTTTGTGGTTTAAGCCGAGCAGGACCTCAGGACCTCAGCAGCACACCACCAAACACGTCCTTCTCAAGAAACCTGCCGTTCCACAAGTCAAGTCAAGTCAAGTCAGTTTTATTTGTATAGCACATTTCCAGGCAGCGGCAGCTGACACCAAAGTGCTTCACAAGCAAGTTGATAAAAACAAATTAGTGTGAGGCAAGGTATAAGATTAAAAGAAAGAAAAAAGTGGAGAGAGCCGCTGCGGAGGTACAGACAGAGCGGAGGTAATGTAACGATAATTATTACTATTGATACGGAAGGATGCGCTGACGTTGTGGCTAGCTGCTGGAGTGTATCATAAGCTAATGGTAATGACCCTCACTTACCAAGAGGCTGACAGGATAATTGCACCGCTAGGTGACTTTTGTTGGAATTACATTACACGCGTAGTCTGTCGTCCATCAACGCGGTTAAATGAGCATAATAATGCCCGGGTTATAATCGAAAACACTCGCTCTGTTGAGCCCCTAAGGTACTTGTAAAACTATTCAATAGCTTTATATCCACTTGTATCGTACATTTCAGAGTTAAATGGTGAGTTAAAAAGCAGAAGCAGTGGGCGGCCGGGTAGCGCAGCGGACTAAGCGTCTGTCTACCACCGCAGAGACAGTGGGATCGAATCCAGCTGTCAGCGGTACCTCCGGCTTGGTCGGCCGTCCATACTGACACAATTGGCAGTGTCAGTGGGTGGAAAAGCCGGTGGGGTGGGTCCTGGTCGTTGTAAACAGCGACTCCTACAGTTCGGTCGGGGTGCCTGCACAGCGAGGGAAGGATCTAAGAGAGGTAGTGTGACCTTCCACACGTTACACTCTCTCAGTGAGAGTCCGCGCTGCCAGGTGAAAAGGAGCGGTGGGCTGGCTACACATGTGTCGGAGGAAGCATGTGATAGTCTCCGCCCTCCCAGACCGACGGTAGGGGGTAGAGTGCGCAACGACCAGGAAGGGGATTGGGAATTGGCATAACGACTAACATTGGGATGGGAGAAAAACGGAAAAAGGAGGGGGAAAAGATTATTTTTTTATTTATTTTTTAAGCAGAAGCAGTAAGCGGAGCTGCCGTTGTGATTCCACTACGACAGAACGTTTGACCTCGCTGCCTACGTTGTTCCTGATTTTCTGATGCTTCTTTTTTTGGAGCGTTGTTTCGTTAACACCAACTAATATCCAAACCATAGAAGATGGCATTCAAGACAGAGAGGGACTCATCATCACTACAGAGAGGGGCTCATCATCACTACAGAGAGGGGCTCATCATCACTACAGAGAGGGGCTCATCATCAGCTCTACAGAGAGGGGCTCATCATCACTACAGAGAGGGGCTCATCATCACTACAGAGAGGGGCTCATCATCACTACAGAGAGGGGCTCATCATCACTACAGAGAGGGGCTCATCATCACTACAGAGAGGGGCTCATCATCACTACAGAGAGGGGCTCATCATCACTACAGAGAGGGGCTCATCATCACTACAGAGAGGGGCTCATCAGCTCTACAGAGAGGGGCTCATCATCACTACAGAGAGGGGCTCATCATCACTACAGAGAGGGGCTCATCATCACTACAGAGAGGGGCTCATCATCACTACAGAGAGGGGCTCATCAGCTCTACAGAGAGGGGCTCATCATCACTACAGAGAGGGGCTCATCATCACTACAGAGAGGGGCTCATCAGCTCTACAGAGAGGGGCTCATCATCACTACAGAGAGGGGCTCATCAGCTCTACAGAGAGGGGCTCATCATCACTACAGAGAGGGGCTCATCATCACTACAGAGAGGGGCTCATCAGCTCTACAGAGAGGGGCTCATCATCACTACAGAGAGGGGCTCATCATCAGCTCTACAGAGAGGGGCTCATCATCACTACAGAGAGGGGCTCATCATCACTACAGAGAGGGGCTCATCATCACTACAGAGAGGGGCTCATCATCACTACAGAGAGGGGCTCATCATCAGCTCTACAGAGAGGGGCTCATCATCACTACAGAGAGGGGCTCATCAGCTCTACAGAGAGGGGCTCATCATCACTACAGAGAGGGGCTCATCATCACTACAGAGAGGGGCTCATCATCAGCTCTACAGAGAGGGGCTCATCATCACTACAGAGAGGGGCTCATCAGCTCTACAGAGAGGGGCTCATCATCACTACAGAGAGGGGCTCATCATCACTACAGAGAGGGGCTCATCATCACTACAGAGAGGGGCTCATCAGCTCTACAGAGAGGGGCTCATCATCACTACAGAGAGGGGCTCATCATCACTACAGAGAGGGGCTCATCATCACTACAGAGAGGGGCTCATCAGCTCTACAGAGAGGGGCTCATCAGCTCTACAGAGAGGGGCTCATCATCACTACAGAGAGGGGCTCATCATCACTACAGAGAGGGGCTCATCATCACTACAGAGAGGGGCTCATCAGCTCTACAGAGAGGGGCTCATCAGCTCTACAGAGAGGGGCTCATCATCACTACAGAGAGGGGCTCATCATCACTACAGAGAGGGGCTCATCAGCTCTACAGAGAGGGGCTCATCATCACTACAGAGAGGGGCTCATCATCAGCTCTACAGAGAGGGGCTCATCATCACTACAGAGAGGGGCTCATCATCACTACAGAGAGGGGCTCATCATCACTACAGAGAGGGGCTCATCATCAGCTCTACAGAGAGGGGCTCATCATCACTACAGAGAGGGGCTCATCATCACTACAGAGAGGGGCTCATCATCAGCTCTACAGAGAGGGGCTCATCATCACTACAGAGAGGGGCTCATCAGCTCTACAGAGAGGGGCTCATCATCACTACAGAGAGGGGCTCATCATCACTACAGAGAGGGGCTCATCATCACTACAGAGAGGGGCTCATCAGCTCTACAGAGAGGGGCTCATCATCACTACAGAGAGGGGCTCATCATCACTACAGAGAGGGGCTCATCATCACTACAGAGAGGGGCTCATCAGCTCTACAGAGAGGGGCTCATCAGCTCTACAGAGAGGGGCTCATCATCACTACAGAGAGGGGCTCATCATCACTACAGAGAGGGGCTCATCATCACTACAGAGAGGGGCTCATCAGCTCTACAGAGAGGGGCTCATCATCACTACAGAGAGGGGCTCATCATCACTACAGAGAGGGGCTCATCATCACTGCAGAGAGGGGCTCATCATCACTACAGAGAGGGGCTTATCAGCTCTACAGAGAGGGGCTCATCATCACTACAGAGAGGGGCTCATCAGCTCTACAGAGAGGGGCTCATCATCACTACAGAGAGGGGCTCATCATCACTACAGAGAGGGGCTCATCAGCTCTACAGAGAGGGGCTCATCAGCTCTACAGAGAGGGGCTCATCATCTCTACAGAGATGGGCTCATCATCACTACAGAGAGGGGCTCATCATCACTACAGAGAGGGGCTCATCATCACTACAGAGAGGGGCTCATCAGCTCTACAGAGAGGGGCTCATCATCACTACAGAGAGGGGCTCATCATCACTACAGAGAGGGGCTCATCATCTCTACAGAGAGGGGCTCATCAGCTCTACAGAGAGGGGCTCATCATCTCTACAGAGAGGGGCTCATCATCACTACAGAGAGGGGCTCAGGCTCATCATCACTACAGAGAGGGGCTCATCATCACTACAGAGAGGGGCTCATCATCACTACAGAGAGGGGCTCATCAGCTCTACAGAGAGGGGCTCATCATCACTACAGAGAGGGGCTCATCATCACTACAGAGAGGGGCTCATCATCACTACAGAGAGGGGCTCATCATCACTACAGAGAGGGGCTCATCATCTCTACAGAGAGGGGCTCATCATCACTACAGAGAGGGGCTCATCAGCTCTACAGAGAGGGGCTCATCATCACTACAGAGAGGGGCTCATCATCACTACAGAGAGGGGCTCATCATCACTACAGAGAGGGGCTCATCAGCTCTACAGAGAGGGGCTCATCATCACTACAGAGAGGGGCTCATCATCACTACAGAGAGGGGCTCATCATCACTACAGAGAGGGGCTCATCAGCTCTACAGAGAGGGGCTCATCAGCTCTACAGAGAGGGGCTCATCATCACTACAGAGAGGGGCTCATCATCACTACAGAGAGGGGCTCATCATCACTACAGAGAGGGGCTCATCATCACTACAGAGAGGGGCTCATCATCACTACAGAGAGGGGCTCATCATCACTACAGAGAGGGGCTCATCATCACTACAGAGAGGGGCTCATCATCACTACAGAGAGGGGCTCATCAGCTCTACAGAGAGGGGCTCATCATCACTACAGAGAGGGGCTCATCAGCTCTACAGAGAGGGGCTCATCATCACTACAGAGAGGGGCTCATCATCACTACAGAGAGGGGCTCATCATCTCTACAGAGAGGGGCTCATCATCACTACAGAGAGGGGCTCATCATCACTACAGAGAGGGGCTCATCATCTCTACAGAGAGGGGCTCATCATCACTACAGAGAGGGGCTCATCATCACTACAGAGAGGGGCTCATCATCACTACAGAGAGGGGCTCATCAGCTCTACAGAGAGGGGCTCATCATCACTACAGAGAGGGGCTCATCATCTCTACAGAGAGGGGCTCATCATCACTACAGAGAGGGGCTCATCATCACTACAGAGAGGGGCTCATCATCACTACAGAGAGGGGCTCATCATCACTACAGAGAGGGGCTCATCATCACTACAGAGAGGGGCTCATCATCTCTACAGAGAGGGGCTCATCATCACTACAGAGAGGGGCTCATCAGCCCTACAGAGAGGGGCTCATCATCACTACAGAGAGGGGCTCATCATCACTACAGAGAGGGGCTCATCATCACTACAGAGAGGGGCTCATCATCACTACAGAGAGGGGCTCATCATCACTACAGAGAGGGGCTCATCATCACTACAGAGAGGGGCTCATCATCACTACAGAGAGGGGCTTATCAGCTCTACAGAGAGGGGCTCATCATCACTACAGAGAGGGGCTCATCAGCTCTACAGAGAGGGGCTCATCATCACTACAGAGAGGGGCTCATCAGCTCTACAGAGAGGGGCTCATCATCACTACAGAGAGGGGCTCATCATCACTACAGAGAGGGGCTCATCATCACTACAGAGAGGGGCTCATCATCACTACAGAGAGGGGCTTATCAGCTCTACAGAGAGGGGCTCATCATCACTACAGAGAGGGGCTTATCAGCTCTACAGAGAGGGGCTCATCATCACTACAGAGAGGGGCTCATCAGCCCTACAGAGAGGGGCTCATCATCACTACAGAGAGGGGCTCATCATCACTACAGAGAGGGGCTCATCATCACTACAGAGAGGGGCTTATCAGCTCTACAGAGAGGGGCTCATCATCACTACAGAGAGGGGCTCATCATCACTACAGAGAGGGGCTCATCATCACTACAGAGAGGGGCTTATCAGCTCTACAGAGAGGGGCTCATCATCACTACAGAGAGGGGCTCATCATCACTACAGAGAGGGGCTCATCATCACTACAGAGAGGGGCTTATCAGCTCTACAGAGAGGGGCTCATCATCACTACAGAGAGGGGCTCATCATCACTACAGAGAGGGGCTTATCAGCTCTACAGAGAGGGGCTCATCAGCTCTACAGAGAGGGGCTCATCATCACTACAGAGAGGGGCTCATCAGCTCTACAGAGAGGGGCTCATCATCACTACAGAGAGGGGCTTATCAGCTCTACAGAGAGGGGCTCATCATCACTACAGAGAGGGGCTCATCATCACTACAGAGAGGGGCTCATCATCACTACAGAGAGGGGCTCATCATCACTACAGAGAGGGGCTCATCATCACTACAGAGAGGGGCTCATCATCACTACAGAGAGGGGCTCATCATCACTACAGAGAGGGGCTCATCAGCCCTACAGAGAGGGGCTCATCATCACTACAGAGAGGGGCTCATCATCACTACAGAGAGGGGCTCATCATCACTACAGAGAGGGGCTCATCAGCTCTACAGAGAGGGGCTCATCATCACTACAGAGAGGGGCTCATCATCACTACAGAGAGGGGCTCATCATCACTACAGAGAGGGGCTCATCAGCTCTACAGAGAGGGGCTCATCAGCCCTACAGAGAGGGGCTCATCAGCCCTACAGAGAGGGGCTCATCAGCCCTACAGAGAGGGGCTCATCATCACTACAGAGAGGGGCTCATCATCACTACAGAGAGGGGCTCATCAGCTCTACAGAGAGGGGCTCATCATCACTACAGAGAGGGGCTCATCATCACTACAGAGAGGGGCTCATCAGCCCTACAGAGAGGGGCTCATCAGCCCTACAGAGAGGGGCTCATCATCACTACAGAGAGGGGCTCATCATCACTACAGAGAGGGGCTCATCATCACTACAGAGAGGGGCTCATCATCACTACAGAGAGGGGCTCATCATCACTACAGAGAGGGGCTCATCATCACTACAGAGAGGGGCTCATCATCACTACAGAGAGGGGCTCATCATCACTACAGAGAGGGGCTCATCATCAGCTCTACAGAGAGGGGCTCATCATCACTACAGAGAGGGGCTTATCAGCTCTACAGAGAGGGGCTCATCATCACTACAGAGAGGGGCTCATCATCACTACAGAGAGGGGCTCATCATCACTACAGAGAGGGGCTCATCATCACTACAGAGAGGGGCTCATCATCACTACAGAGAGGGGCTCATCATCACTACAGAGAGGGGCTCATCATCACTACAGAGAGGGGCTCATCATCACTACAGAGAGGGGCTTATCAGCTCTACAGAGAGGGGCTCATCATCACTACAGAGAGGGGCTCATCATCACTACAGAGAGGGGCTCATCATCACTACAGAGAGGGGCTCATCATCACTACAGAGAGGGGCTCATCATCACTACAGAGAGGGGCTCATCAGCCCTACAGAGAGGGGCTCATCATCACTACAGAGAGGGGCTCATCATCACTACAGAGAGGGGCTCATCAGCTCTACGGAGAGGGGCTCATCAGCTCTACAGAGAGGGGCTCATAATTTTTCAAGTAATAATAATAATAATAATAATAATAATACATCTATTTTATATAGCGCTTTTCCAGGTGCTCAAAGACGCTTCACATGGGCAGGAGAGACAAACTATGGCAAAACAAAAAAACAGAACAAAACAGAACAAAAATAATACATGACAAAATAAAATAAAACCAACAGAATTAGAGGTCAAAAGCAAGATTGAAAAGGTGGGTTTTGAGGGCTGATTTAAAAGATGTCAGGGTGTTTGCATCACGGATATGGCTGGGGAGGGCATTCCAGAGGGAGGGGGCAGCAGCAGCAAAGGCCCTGTCGCCCCAGGTCCGGAGCTTGGTCGTGGGAGGTGTTAGGAGGTTGGCATCTGCAGACCTAAGGCGACGGGTGGGCGTGTGACGGTGGAGGAGGTCGGACAGGTAGGGAGGGGCAAGGTTGTTGAGGGCTTTAAATGTGATGAGTAGTATTTTAAAATGTATCCTGTATTTGATTGGAAGCCAGTGGAGGTCGTGGAGGACAGGGGTGATGTGATCAGAGCGACGGGTGGAGGTGAGCATGCGGGCAGCAGAGTTTTGGACATATTGGAGTTTATTGAGAATAGTGTTTGGTGAGCCGTAGAGGATGCTGTTGCAGTAATCTAGTCTTGATGATATGAATGCATGAACCAGTGTTTCAGCAGCGGAGAGTGATAGGGAGGGGCGAAGACGAGCAATGTTCCGGAGGTGATAGAAGGCAGATTTGGTTATGTGGTTCACATGGGGGAGGAAAGAAAGGGTGGAGTCCAGGATGATGCCAAGGTTACGGACGTGAGTGGAGGGGGTGACAATGGTACCATCAATATTTAGGGTGAAATCCTGGGTGTGGCTGGTGAGGGATTTTGGACCGATAATGATGATTTCTGATTTATTGCAGTTTAATTTGAGAAAGTTATTTTGCATCCATGTTTTGATGTCTGTGAGGCAGGTGCTGAGGGTGGAGAGAGTGGCTGGAGTGATAGTCTTGGTGGAGAGGTAGAGCTGAGTGTCGTCTGCATAACAGTGAAAACGCAGGCCATGTTGGCGGAGAATCAGACCAAGTGGAAGGATGTAGAGGATGAAGAGCAGGGGACCAAGTACTGAGCCTTGGGGGACACCATGAGTGATGGGGGCAGTGGGGGATTTGCAGTTGTTGATAGAGATGAATTGGTGCCTGTGTGAGAGGTATGATTGGAGCAAGGTGAGGGGGATTCCGGAGATGCCAACGGAGGACTGGAGACGAGTGATGAGGATGGGGTGACTGATGGTGTCAAAAGCAGCGCTGAGGTCTAGGAGAATGAGGATGGAGAGGGAACCAGAGTCGGCAGAGAGGAGTATGTCGTTGGTGACCTTTAGAAGAGCAGTTTCGGTGCTATGTTTGGTGCGGAATCCGGTTTGAAATGTATCATAAAGGTTATTGTTGTCGAGGTAGGATTTTAATTGGGAGGCAATGGCTCGCTCAATTATTTTTGAGAGGAAGGGGATGTTGGAAATGGGGCGGAAATTATCAAGGGTTTCAGGGTTGAGACCGGGTTTTTTTCGATATGGAAAAAAAACTCCACCTGTTCTCTCAGCCTCCAGGAGACCCTCAGCTAAACCGTCTGCCTCCACCTGTTCTCTCAGCCTCTGTCTCTCAGTATGTACTGTATATATGACCTCTTTTAAGTCTTTTTATATCTGTCTCCAGAGACACGTCTTCTCTAATGCTCCTACAGTATCTCACCATGAGCCCCGTCTCCTCCTCCTCCTGAAGACGCTCTCAAACCCTCGCTTCACACCAGACCCTGTAGCCTCAGAACCCAGGCCAGTCTCTTTCATCCCAGCCCCTTTGACCCCTCCGTCTGACCCCTCCGTCTGACCCCTCCGTCTGACCCCTCCTTCTGACCCCTCCTTCTGACCCCTCCTTTTGACCCCTCCTTCTGACTCCTGCCTCTGACTCCTCCCTCTGACCCCTCCTTCTGACTCCTCCCTCTGACCCTCCTTCTGACTCCTCCCTCTGACTCCTGCCTTGCTCCCAAAAACACAGCCTAATTTTAAGTCCCATCCCTCCCCTCAGCTCCAGGCCCTCTCTGTCTCCCCCCCCCCCCTCTTGTTCCTGCTCTCTTTCCACATCTCTCCCTCTCTCCATCTCTCTTTCTCCCTCCCTCCTCTCCCCTTCATCTTTCTCACTCTGTTCCTCTCTCTCACTCTGTTCCTCTCTCTCTCTCTCTCTCTCTCTCTCTCTCTCTCTCTCTCTCACTCTGTTCCTCTCTCTCACTCTGTTCCTCTCTCTCTCTCACTGTTCCTCTCTCTCTCTCTCTCTCTCTCTCTCTCTCTCTCATCATCAAAGCACCTCCCCAGGGACCGCTGGCAGCTTGTACTGTATGTAAATGCCTCTAAATTAACCAGCCACAGTACAGGCCACTAGGATGAAAAGAGCACGAGTCAAGAGCAGGCAACACGTACAGGGTGTCATGTCATGTAGCACCTGTTTACAGAGGTGGTGTCATGTCATGTAGCACCTGTTTACAGAGGTGGTGTCATGTAGCACCTGTTTACAGAGGTGGTGTCATGTAGTACCTGTTTACAGAGGTGGTGTCATGTCATGTAGTACCTGTTTACAGAGGTGGTGTCATGTAGTACAGTACCTGTTAACAGAGGTGGTGTCATGTCATGTAGTACCTGTTTACAGAGGTGGTGTCATGTCATGTAGCACCTGTTTACAGAGGTGGTGTCATGTAGCACCTGTTTACAGAGGTGGTGTCATGTAGTACCTGTTTACAGAGGTGGTGTCATGTCATGTAGTACCTGTTTACAGAGGTGGTGTCATGTCATGTAGTACCTGTTTACAGAGGTGGTGTCATGTAGCACCTGTTTACAGAGGTGGTGTCATGTAGTACCTGTTTACAGAGGTGGTGTCATGTAGTACCTGTTTACAGAGGTGGTGTCATGTCATGTAGTACCTGTTTACAGAGGTGGTGTCATGTAGCACCTGTTTACAGAGGTGGTGTCATGTCATGTAGTACCTGTTTACAGAGGTGGTGTCATGTAGCACCTGTTTACAGAGGTGGTGTCATGTAGCACCTGTTTACAGAGGTGGTGCTCCTTTGCAGCACCACAAACATGGGAACTCTCTAACTCTTCCCGCCCCCCTCTCCCCCCCCCCTCCCCCCTTCTCTCTGAGTGCCCGTCTCCTGGCGCTGACTAAGGTGATGGATGCCTCGGGGTCTTGGCCAAGATTGTAGTGACTGCTCTACATGCACCTCCGAGGCCTTGGATCAGTTATTCACCGCCGTCTGTCCGTGGTCCTGTCAACTGATTAACAGTATTAACAGACTGTTAACAGATTAACAGTCAATGCGGTTTCATTGCTGGGTTAAGTACTTCCATTTCTATTCACATAATACGCCTACTTCATATATCTACTCCATTCACATATATGCCTACCACTTGTATCTATTGCTATGTCCACCTACTACAATCTCATGAGCTGTCTAACGCCTGTCCCGTCTCCCTGTCTCCCTATGACTTGCTGTCCTGGAGTGTTGACCGGAGTGTTGGACGTCCCGTGACGAAGGCCGGGAGGTTGCGACCCCCTCTGCGTGCCCCCCTGTCTCCGGAGGTCTCGTAGTGGTGACCGGAGTGCCGGATGTCCCGCGATGATGGCGGGGAGTTCGTGACCCTCTCTGCGCCGCCCCCTATCTCCCTGTCTCCGGCTGTCCCTGAGCAACGACCGGAGTGTTAAATGTCCCTTGACTAAGACGGGGAGGACGTGACCCTCTTTGCGCCGCCCCTGTGCCTCAAATAGATTGCTATCAGCTCTATCTTTAATCTTTCAAAATGTTCAGTTGCTATCGCTATTAGCTCTATCTTTAATTTTTCAAAATGTACAGTTGCTATTGCATGCACTCATCTGTGTTCCACTACACACATGAGTGCATGCTTACCAACTGTCCGTCTGCAACACTACTATCACCAACATCTAAGAAGGGAGATCCCCCCTTGAATGGCCCTTCTAAGGTTTCTCTCCTCCACACTGCCTGTGGAGCTTTTTTCCCTATTGTTAGGTTTTAGTGAGTTTTTCCTTACCTTCGCGTGGGGTATGTCTGGGAGTGCTTGCATTCTTTCATTTATTTGCATCCATCTAAAAATGTTTGCACCTTATGGTGTTCTTGTTCTGTTCTTGACTTATTGTTATGTTTTCTTCTTGACTTGTTTAAAGAAGATCTGTACGGCCCATGGGGACATTAACGTGTGTTGTCGGGCCCTATAAATAAATTTGATTTGATTTGATTTGACCTGTTTACAGAGGTGGTGTCATGTCATGTAGTACCTGTTTACAGAGGTGGTGTCATGTAGCACCTGTTTACAGAGGTGGTGTCATGTCATGTAGTACCTGTTTACAGAGGTGGTGTCATGTAGTACCTGTTTACAGAGGTGGTGTCATGTAGTACCTGTTTACAGAGGTGGTGTCATGTAGTACCTGTTTACAGAGGTGGTGTCATGTAGCACCTGTTTACAGAGGTGGTGTCATGTCATGTAGTACCTGTTTACAGAGGTGGTGTCATGTCATGTAGCACCTGTTTACAGAGGTGGTGTCATGTCATGTAAATACTAGGGCTGTCAGTTTATCGCGTTAATTAGATTAATTAATTACACAGCAAATGATTGCGTTATGAAAATTAACTCAATTTATTTTTTAAATATATATATATATGTTTTTATTTAAATATGTTTTTATCTCATTCATTCCATAAGAACGTAGAATACACATTTACAGACTTTTTTTTAAATGGTCCATTTGCATGTTCTTGGTATCTGATTCTAGAGACATCTATGGATCTCAGGGAATGTATTCCCAGTGTCAGAAATACTGTGTCTGTTACTAGGTTTGAGTAAATTGTAATGAACCAAATGAGAATATCAATTAAAAAAATGTTTTATCTTTGACCAGACCTGAAAAATCTAAGCAAATGAATAAATGGAAGATGATTATTAAACAGAAGGTTTTGTAGATACAATACTGAATTCTGCCATCCGGACACATGCCATTTGGAAATATGATTATAGAATATAGAATATCAGGCCTAAAATGGTTATGCGATTGAAATGCGATTAATTAGATTAATTAATTACAAATCCTGTAATTAATTAGATAAAAAAAAATGTATCGCCTGACAGCACTAGTAAATACCGGTTTACAGAGGTGGGGTGTATATTATTCCAGTGGAGGTACTGTTGCTTCAGTACAAATGACTCGAAAATAACTTGAGTAAAAGTAAAAAGGGGGGCGGAGTGAAGGAGAGAGAGGTGGAGCTAGGAGGGTGAGAATGTTGAATGCCCATTTGTCCTCTGTGTTGGAAGAGACAGTGGTTGCTATGTGCAGAATAACAGTTGCTATGCAGTGATATACAGTATGATAATATGTCATATATCAATAAATTGGTGACTTATGACTGAAAAAAGTCACAGTGTAACAGTAATATCTTACTTTTCCAACATTCTACCTACTCTCTCCCGCCGCACAGAAATGAGGCATTCTCATTTCGAAAGTGGGCCCAGCAGCCATGTTGGAAGAGAGACAACTACACATTCCAGGGCTGAGCCCAACAGTTGCAGATAAACTAGATTAGGCTACACTAATATTATAGTATTAAAAAAAACTGATGAGTTATATTTAGTTGGGCTGGGGCTTCTCCCTGGGCTAGGGCTGGGGCTGGAAAGTTGATAAAAAATAAAAAATAAAATACTAATTTAATCAGATTAATCACTTTATTCAAATTCAGGATTTAGTTTGAGGATATAAAAAAATATATATATAAAAAACATTTGAAATCTTAAAAAAAATATATATATATTTTAATTAAAAACAAAGGTTCGAACGTCCGTTCAAAAAACCCTGACGAAGTTCGAATCCCAAAAACAGGCTTCGGGGACAGCCTCGCCTCTGTTCATTAGGCTAATTCCTCGAGTGAGGGAGCAGTCAGACTGTGCTGACTGAGAAAACAGATACAAAAATTATGCAATTCTCATACAGAGCAAAATAGCAACCAACTGTCATGATCCTGAACAAATGAGTGCAGTGAGTGCAGCCAGGCTGACGGCTGCTGTCCATACGTCTCCATGAGACCAGTTCATTTATTTGTTCCTTTATTCCCCTCTTCCTTCCTTCCTTCCTCTTCCTTCCTTCCTTCCTTCCTTCCTTCCTTCCTTCCTTCCTTCCTTTCCTCCCCTCCTTCCCTTCTTCCTTCCTCTCTTTCCTTGCTTCCTTCCCTCCTTCCTTCCTTCATTCTTCTCTTTCCTTCTCTCCTTCCTTATCTTCTTTCCTTATTCCTTCTTCTCTTTCCTTCTTTCCTTCCAACTCTTTCCTCCACTTCTTCTCACTTTTCTTCCAACTATTTCCTTCACTTCTTCTCTCCTTCCTTCCCTT